>NW_026623728.1:48597-50884 GCF_030028575.1 Malurus melanocephalus | reverse complement strand
TTTTTTTTTTAATTTCAAAAATTGTACAGTCCTGGAGGGGTAAAGTCTTTTCTGTTAATATATTTGCAATTCATTAAAGGATGAAAAAATCCAAATAAATTACTTTTAAAAGCAGGCTTAGCCCCAGGTGCTTTGGGACAGGGGTGGGATTTGTCCTTCAGGAGCTGGRCCAGTGACAGAGGTTGGGAAAGGTTCAAGGATGGTTCACAGGGGCTGTTTCTGTCCTGTGCTACCTGGGGTTCTGTGTCACCTGTGAATCTGCCACACCTTTCCAAGTGGGCTGTGAGTTCCTGGCTGGAATTTTGGGTGAGGTGGGAGGTGTGACACTGGAGCTGCTGGAGCAAGACCTGAGGAGGCCACGGAGCTGCTGCAGGACTGGGAGAGCTGGGGGAGCTCACCTGGAGAGGAGAAGGCTCCAGGGAGAGCTCAGAGCCCCTTCCAGAGCCTAAAGGAGTTCCAGGAGAGCTGGAGAGGGACTGGGGACAAGGGATGGAGGGACAGGACACAGGGAATGGGGTGACACTGCCAGAGGGCAGGGATGGATGGCATTTTGGGGAGGAATCCTTCCCAGTGCGATCCTGCTGCTCATCACCTTCCATCCTGCAGCAACAGCTTCAACAATCTCCCAGGTATGCAACAAAAACAAAACCAAAAACAATTTCAAAGGTCAATTCTATCAAAACTACTCWAGAAAACCACATCCAGAAAGGTGCCAGATGTTCCTTTCTTGCAATCTCYGTTCAGTTAAAAATCTCTTCCCAAATCCAGTAATTCATATCCACACGTGTGTGGAACAATAGACATCCTTTGGTGCCAGGACGTTTGGGAAACGAGCTTAGGGARACAAGAGGATTAATTGCTACTTTCTGCCTCTTTTGGATTCTCGTGTGTCTCACCAGAGTTAGAAAAGTCTCGCTCTGGCAGGTGTTTTTCCTCATTCCTATCGTGCTGGGTGAGCAGCTCATCTTCACACCTCCTTTTAAACAGTTTGTCACCTGCAGAGTAAGGTCAGAGTCTGGATTTTCCTGGATAACCAGGAAACACAACCTGGTGGTTTCACCTTCYTTGGTCTGTATGGGGACAGTGACTGCAGCTGCTCTGTGTGGGAGCAGGATTGCCATCTCTGACAGTGCATTTGGAGCATCTCAAACGTCCTTCCAAGTCCTGAAAGGGGCTTAGAAAATGAGATAGGGACAGATCACTATCACAGGCAGATAGTGWGAGAACAAGAGGGGGAACTGCTTTAACCTGAGAGAGATTTAGATGAAATGTTAGGATGAAATTCTTTGCTCAGAGTTGGATGAGAGCCTGGCAGAGGTTCTCAGAGAAGCTGTGTCTGCCTCTGGATCACTGGAAATGTCCCAGWCCAGGCTGGACGGGGCTGGGATCAACCTGGGATGGTGGAAGGTGTCCCTGCCCATTGCAGGAGAGTGGAACAAGATGAGCTGTGAGGTCCCTTCCAGCATCAACCATTCCATGATTCCATGATCATCTTCCCAGCTCTGCTGTCCCAACGGGAAACAGTGACTCTGCTTGCACAGAAAGACCACCAGCRAGAAATGAAGGAGCTCACCTGCTTTTTGGCCTGTGCGATGTGAATTTGAGTCTTTTAYTTGAATGAAACTTGTCCTGTGACTGGGATAAAAACTAAAAGACAATTTTAACAAGAGTGGCAGCATATGAAGAGCACAATGGCTGTCCCCCCACASCAGCGGGCAGGAGAAGCCACAAGAAGAGTTTTCTGTGTCTGGGAGAAGGTGACTCGGGGATGCCCCTGAGTTCAGCAGTGCATGGACAGAGGGAGCTGCCGGGGGTCCTGGGGCTTGGATTCCTTGGGGACAGCCCCCCACGGCTGGGGGGACACAGGGCAGCAGTGCTGGCCGTGCCACAGCTCCGGTGTCCTCCGTGGGACAGAGCCCCGYTGTCACCCACCGATGGAGCCCGTGTCACCCGCGGGACGGGGACCCGCGGCAGCGCCGGGACACAGGCCCAGGGCCACGCAGGGGACACGGGCCCAGCGTCACCTGTGGGACACGGGCCTGGTGCCATCCGCGGGACCGGGCCCGCTGTCCCCGGCCGGACCGCAGCTTTTGTCACCCGCGCCGGGGCTCGGTGTCCCGGCGGCACCTCCCGGTCCCCCGGCAGATCCCTCCCCGCAGCGGGACCCGCGCCCCGCACGGGGCACGAGTGGCCTGCGGCCCGCGGGACGCCCCGCGCGTCCCCCGGCTCCCGCCCCGGTGCCACCTGCGGGACCCCCGCGCCCCGCGCGTCCCCCCGCCCGTCCCCC
>NW_026623728.1:40589-48000 GCF_030028575.1 Malurus melanocephalus | reverse complement strand
GGGCCGGGCCGCGGCGGGGCTGGGGCGAGGGGGGGGGCGGCTCCTCCCGCTCGGGAGTTGGGGGTCGAGGGCAGGGTCGGGGTGGGCCCCGGGCCCGGGGCGCCGGGAGAGCTCCGCCCCGCCGCGCTGCTCCGGGGGGCCGGGCCTGGCCGGCTCCGTGCGGAGCGGGGACCCCCCCCGTCCGCCCCGCGCCTCCATTTTAGCCCCGGGAAGCGAGGCCGGGCCCGGGGGGCTTCGAGAAGGATCGGGGATGGGGGGCAGCCCCCGGCTCCCCTCGCCTCAGGGCCGGGCTGCGAGCGCTGGCGGGCCCGGCCCCGCCGGCCGGCCCGGAGCGGGATGGAGGTAACGGTGGGAGGGGGCGGCAAGGCCCCCCTGTGACAGCCCTTTCTCTCCCCAGCTCTTGGATTTTCCCACCTCCTCGAGTGAATAAATAAGAAACTTGCATCCCGCCCGGCGTCGGCGGAGGCTGGAAGGATCCGGAGGCCGTCCCCGTGCTGCCGGCTGCCCACCTGGACCGCAGGTGTGAGGATGGGCCTGGCCAAGATGCCCAGCAAGGTACGTCCCCTTTTCCCGGCTGGCCGGGGGGTTTGGGGCTCTCCGGAGCCCAGSGCCAGCCGGGTCGGGTGTGCTCAGGTGCCTTGGCAGGTGCTGGGTTGGTTCCTGACAGTGCAGGATGAGGCTGGAGCCCTGCACGTAGTTTCTTGGCTGATGCAGAACTTTAAAATGGAGGTTTGGGATTATGGCTGGAAATGTGGGYTCATCCTATATGTGTGGGGTGTTTCTCTTTCCAAAGCCATTCTAATGCCTRTAGTGAGGAGATGTGGAGGCTCCTCTTGGGAGCATGTGTGTGTATTTACAGGTGTTACCTGTCCTTGTGTGCAGCACCATCGAGACATGACTTGCCCTGAAAAAAGAGAGATCTACTTTTTTTTTACCCCCTTTATTGTGTGCATCCTTAAACCCCAAGTTTGTGTTACAAGGTCTTTTTAATTTGCTGATATAATCTGGCCTATATATGTATTATAATATCAAAAGAGTTTTACGTGCACTGGTCAGAGGGGTGTTGACTTTGTCCCATGAAAACCAAAGGTCTAAACTTGGAGTTTGATGCTCACATTTCCATCCCTCTGATTTCCCCACGTGTGAGGCAGAGTGGTGCTTCTGGGTCTGGAGCCTGGCGAGGGTTTGCTGGTGCTTCTTTAGGAAAGTAACCTCTTGCCTTACTAATGTTATTACACATTGAAAATGTGTCCTAAACACTCAGGTACAGGAATTGAGTTTGTGYAGCTGAATAAAACCTGAAGGGAAGTGCTAAAGGGAGGGCTATTCCCTTCTTTTCATAAATCTACAAGCCAAAGCAGCCTGACTTTAGGCCAATTATTGAGGCTGAATTTAGACAAATTCTCTTGTAATGGGAAAACCAAAAATCTTTTCTCAATCCCTTCACACTGACCTTACACAAATCTGCTGTGGTATCTGGTCTCTGGTTGGCCCACACAGTAGCAAGGCTCTTGGTCTTTGTACACAGGATAACAGTGAGTTGTTTTGTGGGCTTTAAAAAAATGAATTAAAACTCTSTGTTGTGGGTTTTGGAGGTTATCACTAAATATCTTGGAAATCTGTGYTCCTACAGCTCCTGCTGACAGTGGTGGGAATTAGGAGAGAACTTCTCTGCAGACTGGTCTTTATTTCCAAAGTGCCACACGCTGATGTGTTGGGGTTTGATGTGTGGCTGTGTGGAGCCTGTCACCCATGTGGGCACTGGGGTCAGTCTGTAACCGTCCCAGCTAACGGGGGCACAGAGGGGCAGMTCTGCCTGAATGTCCTGATCCCAAATGCCAGCTCCTTGGTCTCGTGCTGCAGTCTTGAGTGGAGAAAAGCCAGTGAAATTTCAGAGAGCTGCAGCTGTTGTGGGATGGGGAGGTGATGTTGTTTTGGTGTCGTGGCTGGGGAAGCTKCGGGAGATGTCCCAGCTTTGAGTTTGGGAGGGCACTGTGGGGTTTCTCTGATGGAGCAGGTCAGGGAAGGGCACACAGGAGGATCACACTGGATCYTTTTTGCTTCCTGTGAGCTGGCAGGAGCTGAGGGCAAGGAGCAGTGCATGGATGTGCTCCTGGGGCACACAGGGGGTGTCCAGCTGTCGTTGTGTCCGGCTGTTGCTGCTGAGGGCAGTTTGTTTTGGGAGGTGAAGATCTCGCTTCACTTTCTCCACCTCATTTTTGGACCGTGTTGAGTGTGTCACAAGTTGAGTTCCTTTACAGCTCTGGCTAGGACCTGTCTGAGGGCTGTTCTCACTGGTATCYCCCACCTGTGCTCGAGCCCTAGCACCTGATACTATCACAGTTTGTAATGTTTTGTTGTCATGGAAGAGACCAACTCAATTATAACCMTTAAGTTTTATAAAACTCATTATCTGGAGCTCCTCAGAGGAGCAGGAGGCTTCTGGGAGCAGGGGAGAAGGAAGCCCTGCCTGGTCCTTCCCAAGGAAAYGCAGCCAGCTCTGCTGCAGCTCTGGCTGTGGTCACAGAACCGAGACTCGCTGTCTTCACCTCCCCGTTGCCATTTCTCTGTGGTTGCCTGGGCTCTGACTCTCCTGTGCTGGACTTGTCATAGGAAGTGTTGTTATTAAGAGCCTGTACAGACAGGACTTTTTCACCTCTGAGCTCTGATTTCTGGCTGTGTTGCCGAGGGTGTGAAGGCAGGTGGATTTGTCTAGGACTGAGGAATTTGCATGAAGCCCYGATGCTCTGGGCTCAGACCTGCAGGTTGGGTTATCTCTGGAACAGAGGGTGTCAGAGCACAGCCCTGATCACAAGATGCTGGGTGACTCTTCAGCATGACCACAGGAATAAATAATGTAATATCCTATTATCAGCTATGATTCAGTCTGGTTGCACTGCTGCACCAGTTTGGGATTAAACTGAATTATAAGGAGTTTGGTGCAGGACTTGGTGCAGATTGGATCTATAAAGCCATTCCATGAGACTTAGCCTTGTGGATAAAGGAAAGTATACCGCCACTTTCCAGCTGGAAGAGRGAGAAAGGGTTGATTTGTACAGCAGGAATAAACCCTCTGTTTAGGAAAGGCCAGTTTCCTCTCAGCCCTGTGCTGGGATCCAGCTATCAATCCCCCCAGCTGGGATAACAGCTTAAAAATTCAGGGTGGTTTATTGTGAGTGCTCAGCCAGATGTGGTTTGTTGGGAAAGTGTTTTTCTGTGCTCCTCAAGCTGGTACAARGAGAAGTTCCCACTAGGATTCTGTGACATTTTTCTGTCCAAAATGCTTTGGTCTGATGCAACAGCAGRGAGGATTTGAGAGCTTTTAGGCACGATGGGACCAACGCCTTTTGGCAGGGGCTCAAACACACGGCGWGAAGTTTGTTACCTTCGTTAAATAGTCCATCATTCCTGGGCTCACATTCCTATGGAAGCCATAGAAATACATTTCACAGTGGAAACTGTATATAGAAACYTTAATTGATTCAAAGTATCTTATTAATGTGTCACAGTAACAAATGGCCCTTGACTTCACCTTATTTTAAGTAATTTCAGCTGGGTTTCCTCGAGCCTCCTTTGAGAGGTACCCATGGTCTATGGAGTAGATACTCCAGTGTGAAAACAAAGAATAAGGGCTTGGRATGACAGGGTAGAGGGGAATGGCTTTAAACTGGCAGAGAGTAGGTTTAKATTGGGTATTAGGGAGAAATTGTTCCCTGTGAGAGGGGCGAGACCCTGGCACGGGGTGCCCAGAGAAGCTGTGGCTGCCCCTGGATCCCTGAAGTGTCCAGGGCCAGGCTGGACAGGGCTTGGAGCCATCCTGGGATGGTGGAAGGTGTCCCTGCCCATGGATGGTCTCAAAGGCTCCTGCCAACCCAGATCATTCTGGGATTATCTGTTGTCTTTGGAATTCTGGATGRCCTGTATCAAATGGCTCCAGCTAAATCCTCACTGGGGTTTTCAGTCAAGCAGTTGAACTTACATTGATCACTCRGCTCTTTGTGAGTACCACATTGATTTCCTGTTCTTACCAAGCAAACTAAAACTCCACTGATTGAGAAATCCCCAAGGAAAATCCAGGTTTGTAGCTCACCTTAGGATACATTTGTTGAACCTCCCACATCAGGAAGGGGTTGCTGAGCTCTATCAGTCCCTTTGCTGTTTGCCTTCGTGTGTTTCTAATTTCTCTTTTTAAGGACTTTGCCCTTGTTCTTTTCCTTTTAGTGAGCATTTTCAGGGTATCTGCTTGGGACATGCTGTTTGTCGTAGCTAAGGAGGGCCTTCCTTGCCATGATTCTGGTGAGGAAGATTAWTAGGAGAGCAATGATTACTGCAAAGATCTCTTGTTGCTATAGCTTATCTATATTTAGCTTTAAACAGAAACGTTTGGCATCTTCTGAAGCTTCTGTGGCCGCTGGCAGTTGATTTCACTGCTTTTTGTTAGGGTGAGGTTGCAAATGAAAATGCAAAAGTTGCAGTTGTATCTGCAGGGAGTCTCATCACTGTATTATTCAGTGGCCATCCACCTTTTCAACATTCAGGATGTTTCCTAAATTGAAATAGCATGGTTTTAGGCTCAAAAATCATAAATAGTAACATTTTAAAGTGTTATTTTATGTGCAGCTATGCATGCACTTATTCCATTGAGGCTGTTAAATTTTTGAGGCAGGTTGAATCAAAGCAAGTAATGAGGATTAGTGGTGCAAAGAGGAGGTGACAATCAGTTGTGAGCAGCTGGGTACACAACCCTCACCAGGTATTGTGGTTTGTGTGTTCTGGATGCTCTGCAGAAGAGGGTGATTCAAAGGGATATTGAAAGGATGATGCTGTAAAAGTGTGGATTCACTGGGAAGAGCTGCTCTTGTTCATGTGGGGCCTCTCAAGAACAGGAACAACCTGTGCAAGGGGCAGGTGGCTGGGCCAGGAGTGGCCAGGTGACCAGTTGTGGCACAGTTTTGTGTGGAAAATTGAGACTGGCAGGGCCATGGAAGGTACGTGATGGTGGCCAAAGCTCTGTTATTTTACACTGCACAGCAATTTTTGCTACATCATCTCCAGACCATGCTGTGTCTGTTCTGCAGTAAGATCCAGACCTGTACTGGAATGTCAAGCTGGACATCTGGGCTCTTGGTCTGTGCCTCAGCAGAAAATCCTGCACTGCAAAGTGAACAAAAGATCAGAAGCTTTATTGCATGGAAATTTCTTTTAACTTCCTCCAAAATAGATTGTCCTCACTCTTCTGTTCCAGCGTAAAACATTTGTTGCTACTTGAGCTCTAATTCAAGGTAGATTTAAAAAAMMRRWKKWAWKKTTTTTTTAATGTCAGAGGTTTTCATGCCATTGTAGGGTTCAGTGTCCTAGGTTCCTAAAATTCTTTCCAAGTGAGGTGAAGAMATGAGGAGAGAGCATGAAGCTGCTGAGTTCCTAACACAGTTGTCTTTCAGAAATGGTATTTTTGTTGCCCTTAAGAATAGATTGTGTTCACCGTGTGACCCCATTCAGTGCTGGATGTGGGGCTGCTGATAACACACTGCCCTGCTGTCCTCCTTGGCACCGTTTCATCACTGACTTAAAGCCTAGTTCAAGATCTCTRTATTTGTTTTTTTAAGGTACTGAGCCTGGGGTAACTGGTGAGTGGGGATGGGGAATGGCCATCAGGGAGGGGACAGCACAGGAGCAGAGCTGGYTGTCTGCAGCTCCCTGCTAGGGCATAGAAACCAGCACTGCTCTTGCTGCTGTCCTTATTTGGGTATTTTTCTTGGAAAAACATTTAGGTATGAGCTRCATTTTGAGCATTTGTGTGGTCAGCAGAGACCTCTGGGGTGGCTCTGGCTGCAAGCCCAGGTGGTCKCACACATCCTTAGAAAAATGATGAAATGTGTTGCCTGTGAACTTCCTGACCCAAAAAACCCAGCTGTAATGACAGTGCCATGGTGTGGTTTGTTAAGCAATAGATTGGATTTTAAGGAGTAACAGTAGTGTCTTGACTCTGTATCTCCAAATGCTTTTTAAAGGAGGGGAGCATTGCTCAGGCACGTGGTGGGATTCCTGTGTGGGRCCAGGAGCTGGACTCRATGATCYTTSTGGGTCYCTTTCTAGCTCAGTTTATTCTTTGATTGCTTGGCTGRTATTGTACCACCTTGTGTGCTGCTGGGATATGAGGCAAGAGGARGAAATGAACTTGTCTGTGAGTGCTGCATAATCCAGGCCAGGACTGTCCATATTGGAAAGAGGATTCCTCCTTTCCTAATTCTGCAGTTGAGCAGGACAGGTTCTGTTTTTCTCCAAGCCCAGCTCCCCAGGGCAAGTTCTCCTCTGTGACGGTGAACACAGCTGGCACTGCTGTAGCTTTTTCCCTTTGCAGGCAAATGATGGTATAAAGCATTTTTTCTTGGCAGAGCTGCATTCCTGCTGTAGAGGCAGCAGAGCAGTGTGCTGGCTGAGAGGGATCCAGCCCAAAGCCGCCTCTGGAGCAGGGAAGTCTCCTGCTTGGCAGGAATTTTGAGCGGGTTTGTGCCACCCCGAGTGTGCCAGGGGCAGGTGGCAGCGTGGGCTCTGTCTGTGCTGGGGGATGATCAGTGTCACCCTCCTGCAAGTGGCCAAACTGAAGGTCAAAGAGGTGAAACGGTTTCTGGAGTCCCAAACTAATCCCTTCTTGCTCTTGGCGTGTCCTGTGTGACTGAACTGGTGAGGAAGGGGAAGGATCCTTGGGGGGAGCAGGAGGAACCCTCTTTGCCGGGCTGCAGACACGATCTCRAGGCTGCAGCCCTGTCACTCCCCAGGACACCGTTCCCAAAAGCTCTCTGGAGCCTCGGGGGCAGAGAGAGCACCGCCGGAGCCGTGTTCCGCAGGACATCCCCCAGCCAGGCTATCCCCGAGCCGGCCTGGGGCGCTGGGGGTTGCCATGGAGCACTGGGGCAGGTTTTCTGGCAATGAGGACCGTGGCAGGAGCAATGCGAGACGAGCCAGCAGGGAGCTCCCGGGGCTGCGGGTGAAGGCGGGAGAGCGTGACGTGCTGTTTAAGGGGAAACACTTAAACGGCGAAAGTTGGTTTTCTTTTTTTTTTTTTTTAATTTTTCCGATGAGCGGGCTTGCGGTGGAAGAGCGGTCAGTGCTGTGTGTTTTGGGCAGGAAATGGTTAAAACAGCGGCGTTCCCGCAGGGCTGTGTCCTGCGTGTTCCCCCGGGCGGACTACAACTCCCGGCGTGCCCCGCGCGCCGCCGCGGGCTCCCCCTGGCGGGCTCCGGCGGGGAGCGCAGCCTTCCGCAACGGCGGGGCCGCGGCGGGCGGACAAAAGGCGGCGGGTCCGCCCCTCCCTTTCCCCTCCCTCCCTCCCTCCCCGGCGGCGGCGGTCCCCTCCCCTCCCTCCCTTTCCCCTCCCCTCCCTCCCTTTCCCCTCCCCTCCCGCACTGCA
>NW_026623728.1:25867-40480 GCF_030028575.1 Malurus melanocephalus | reverse complement strand
CCCCGGTGCATTCTCCGGCTGACGGGAGGGGGAGGGCAGGGAAGGAGCCCGGCCGCCATTTTCGAGCCGCGCCGCCGCCGCGCTCGCCCGGAGCAGGGGGGGACCGGGCGCGCCGACGAGAAGCGCCGCAGCGCCCGCTCCGCCCCAACGCTCCGACCCGGGGGCGGGGGGGCCCCGCTCCCCCCCTCCCCCCCCACCCCCAGCACTGCGGCCGCCGAGGGAGACGGCCGAGCCCATCCCCCGTTCCGCCGGGGCGGGCGGGGGGGGCGCCGGGGGTGGCGGCGCCGCGGCTGCCGCCCCTCGTCCCGGGGGGGCCCGGTTGGTTTGTTTGCGAACTGCGCCCGTTTCGCCGCGGCCGAGCCCGCCCGGACCGCGCTCGCCGCTCGTCACGTGGTAGGTGCCGCTCGCCCCGCGCCCGCCGCCCAGCCCCGCGCACGTCACACCGCCCGCACCGCCCCTTAAAGGGGAGCCCCAGTCCCGCTGCTGCGATCTGCACCACGAGCAGCAAATAGCTCCAGCGGGACCCAGCAAGGGAACACGCAACCCAGCCCCAGACTCCGCCGCCGCCCCTCGGCTCGGCCTGCCGCGCCCCGCCGGGCCCCGCCGCCGCCGCGCCCCAACTTCTGCGAGCCCCCCCTTCCCTGCCCTTCCCCTCCCCGGTGCGGCGGAAAGTGCGGGGGTCGCGGCGGGAGAGCCGCCCCGCACCCCCCCGCCCGCCGCCCCCGGTGCTGCGGCTCCCCGGGGCGGGGGGGGAGCGGCGCGGGCGGGGGGCGGCGGCGCCACTTTAAATTGAAATTCCGTTCCCGGGGGTCCCGCAGGGTCGGGTCGGGGCCTCTCACGTGGCCGCTGCCCCCGGGGAGGGGAAGGGACGGGAAGGAGGAAGGGGGGGCACCGTTCCCTAACCTGGTGGGAAAAAGGGGGGCTAGGGTGGGGGGGGTACACGCGAAGTTTTAAAAGTAAACAGAAAAAAAAAAATTAAATTGCATAACCTCAAATCTTGCAAAACGCGTGGAGGGAGCAGGTCCCGCGGCCCCAAATCCGCCTGGAAAATAGGAGCGGAGCGGTGCCGGTAATCCCGGTGGGCTGTCACCGGCGGGAGCCGTGTCACCGGGTGCTCTCCCTGCTCCCGGGGTGCACAATAGCGTCATTTTCCAGGTGGCTGCGAGCTCCAAAACCATTTCTCTGTATTTACTTTCCGGCCGCATATTTTTGTACATTATTTATTTCGAACCGGCCCTGCGGATCCAAAATTATTTTCCCCAAAACAAGCTGGAGGAGTCCGGCTATCCTGAAATGCTTTCCGTGATCCCTACGTGTGTTTACTTCCATCACGGGATTAGCATCTTCCAGTGCTTGMTTACAGAGAAATTTCCATCATTTGGGCTGTGAGTGGGGGTCATGCAGAAGGAAAAATAAAGCAGCTAAATATAGTGAGAACTAACCTTATTTTCTCCCCAAAAATCAGACCCACCTTCCAAACCGAGGTGTCATCTCTCCTCTCCTTAAATTTGTGTGCAGGTGGAGCTGAAGGCAGGCACTCCATAGATTATATTCCCTGTTATGTAAAATGCACTTGAATGACAAACTGTAGTTTTCCATGAAACCGGTCAGGATATGGGAGGAACTGCAGGTTTTTTATTTGTTTTGACTGACCATTATATTTTGAACTGGTTTGGGCCACGGCCGTGTTGGTGGTTACATCATGTCATGTGTTGTGTACAGGGTGCTTTGTGCCTCTAAAAATAAGGTGAGGAAAAAGCCCGTTTCTCCGAGGTGGGAAAGTCGGGGAGGACTCCAGTGTGGGTCGGTCCCGCTGACAACGGGGGGACAAAATGTTCTGGGGGGGTGGTTAAGGTGTGACGTGTGGCTGTGTGTGCCACCGAACCTCTGCCGCGTTCTGCTGGCAATCCAGGCATCTGTTTGTGTACGAGCGTTTTCTCTTCAAAACCATATTTGTCCTTTTTATAGCCTTTGTTTTCATGGAGGAACCTCTGATGCTCTTCCCTGCTTTAGCGTATCCTCTTGGATTTCCATTCTGGCACGGGARCAGCGACGCTGCTCAAGCTGATTATATATATAATTTTTTTTTTTTCTTTAATTGAGAAGTCAGCAGCCTTTTAAATCAGCGGAGGGGGCGGTGAAGCAGAGTCGGCCCGGGGGCAGTGAAGGAGAGGCTGGGGAAGCCCCGGTTTAGTGCTGGGACCGGGCTTAGAGCTGGCTTTGCCTTGCAGAGGTGTCGGCCTTCGCCCGCCCTCGCACACCAGATATGGGCGGCTTGGCTTTTGGCGCGGGAGGGATGGGGATGGTATTTCTTTTTTTTTTTTTTTTTTCCCCCTGTAGCCACACTGCCAAGGTAGCACAGCTGTGTGGGGCTTAATGGATTGATATGCTGCAGGAGCAGTTAATTGTGGAACTTGGTTGTGGTACTGTTATAGCTGATTTGTAATGATTTAGCAATGAGGATGACTTGTGTTCTCTCGTCAGAGGTGATAAAGCAGCAGATGACCGGGCAGATGTGGCTGTGGGTTTCTCTTACGTCTTTTTTTCCCCTCTTTTTCCTTTTGTTTGTTTTTTTTTTTTTTTTTTTTTTTTTTTTTTTTTTTTTTTTTTTTTTTTTTTTTTTTTTTTTTTTTTTTTTTTTAGTCTCATTTGCTCTCAGAGATCATCTGGTAACTGGAGAACTGGTGAGATTCTGACATCATGCAAGGCAGGGATGAAAACTGAGCGATTCTGTGACCAAAGTCACTTCCTTTTGCCCTGTTTATAACTTATGTTTTGGTGAAGGCCACTGCYATTATCTAATAAACGCCCAGAACAAAGACTCTCTCTGGAGTTCTAGCACTCCACCCTTCYCTGCTTGGGCTGCACTCACTGCCTGTCCTTAGGAACCTCAAAAGGCTTTTCCAGGGAGGATGAAACTCAGTGGACAGCGAGGTAAAGATAAGGCCTGAGGATTCTTAGGCTCAACCTCAGGGAAAGGGTAAAAGCTTGGGGAGTGGGAGAAAGGGCAAGCAGCACATATTTTGATTTATGGACCTTCCCCCATCCCCTTTAATATAATTTTTCTCTTCTGGAAAATTACCTTTTTTCTGGGACCATTTTCTGAGAGTTGGTCARTGCTATCTCAGCCCACACCCAAACAGCACCTGATTTTGCATTTTTTGTTTGTTTTTTCACTGGACTATGAGAGAAACAGGTGGGCCAACTTAGGCCTAAAYGGGAATTTAATTCCTGGAAGGGTCTCAGGTGGATCACGTAGCGATGAGACCAAATAGTGAGTAAGTTCTGCACGCCTGCCTCTCCTCACAATGTTTATCTTTCCATTAAACAGAGCTCTRAGCACTGGGCAGTTGCAATGGCAGGTGATCTGAGAAGCACCGTTTCCGTTGCTGCATTTTATAAATACCATGTCCCTGCTCATGACTTCCAGGAATACAATRTCTATCGGGAGTGAAAAGCAGCAAAGTCTCGATTTGAAAATCCTTCCCTGTAAACAGGAGTTTGGCTGCATGTTTGAGGATGCAGTTTTCTGTGACAAATCGTTTAAATTGGAATAAAASCTTTCTGTTCTTTCTCAGCTGGGTCAGGAGTTGTCATACCCAAATCAGCAAGAGTCTGAGTGATGCAGGACTCGAGTAAACATAATTCCATTAAACCCTTTGCATGTCCTCATCGGCCCGAGTTCAGAGCTGTGTTTTTGGGAGGGGAGATTTTGGATAAGGTCTCGTTCAGGTTTTTTTAAGAAAGTTATAAAACCAGTCTGGATCTCCCCTGCCATGAGGTGCAGCCAGCAGGTGACTGCCTGAGTTTAGAGAGTGAGACAAATGGAGAAATGGGATATGTTAATAGTTGGGAAGACTTAATTCTGGAGAGCAGAGTTTTGACAGTGCAGTATCTGAATTTAGTGATGAAACTGTGCTGTTTATGTGATAAAATGRGCAAAAAAGGTAACAGAATGGCATMTCGAGAGGAGAAATTATAGTAGCTCCCAGCCTGAACAGGCCTCATCCTCATCTGTGCCTGAGTTAATATCTTGCCAAAAACTTTTTTTCTTTCCAGATGTAGTGGAAAGAAAAGTTTAATTGAAATATATATCTCTGTATTGGGAGCTGCTTCAGGCCTCAGAGGCCGTAGCAGAAGGTGGACTTTAAAGATTTCTCATTTTCAGCTCCCAAACGTTGGGAAACATCTCTCTGAAATCTTTATAACTTCCTGTCAAGGTCTGCAGCGACAGAGGATGTGATAGCAAGGTTACTGTGAAGTTGCTTTGCACTAAATGAGGAAGAGCAAACCCAGCTCAGGCTGTAATTACAGCCCGTAAAAAAGAACCTGTGATGTGTGAGTGAACATCACCTTTTATTAAACGAGTGTCTCTGCTCTGGAGTTCTTGTCACCGTGTTTTCATTTGCTGCCATGGCAGTCTTGGTGGGCTGTGCTCTCTCCTCAGATCTGAGGAGCAGGAAAAGCTGAGATGTGCAGTCAGCTGAGCMCTCGTGTGATGGGGAGCTGAGTTCTGAACTCAGTCAGAATAAAGTTATAAAATTTGGCTGCCARATTGGGCAGGGATCTGGTGATTTGGAACACTTAATTCTGCTCCTGTCTGGGCTGTCATTTCCTCTTGAGGACATAGCTGGTTATCCCAAAGCACTCCAAAGGACTTCCTGTAGTGGCAGTCAATGCCTCCTAAATATTAAGTGTAAAATATGAAATATTAAGGTGGTGCCACTTTACAGGGCAGGAGAATGTTAAAAAGTTTTGGGAACAGTTATATGTTTTTGAGCAAAGGTGGGTATGACTGCACCTAGTGAATGAAAATGTGTCTTTAAAATTAAAAGGCAATYCTGTTTTTTGTTTAACTTGCTCCCTGAGTCCTGAGTTCAGTTTTTCATATTTCCTGGGCAACTTGCCCAGAATATGCGAAAGGAAAACAAAATCTTTCTGATACTGGATGGGGGAGACCTGGATTTCACAATTAAAGYTTTTTAAAGTTTTATTTTATTTTTTACTTYTCTCTCTGATGGGCTGCTGCTTTCTGCAGGTGTCCCATTGTTGCTTTTTGAACCACATTTCTTGTGATTTGATCTGAACTGCAACTTTGTTTTGAAGAGTAACTTAACAGCAATGGGTATTTTTATGTCCCGCCACTTAATTTTCCAGGTGAAGGCATTCTTGCTTTTAATTATTTGCCTTTCCTTATTTTTTTGTGGGGAAATGACAGTTAATCTTGCTCTTTGGGTTCTGTTTTTCTTTTTGACATCATATTGATGAAACCTCCTTTACCTCAGATGATGCAATTGTTTTGGTTTATTTCTATCCAGTGAGAATTCACAGGCATAGGAGAGAATTATTCTTGCAGAAGGAGATCTCAGACTTGACCAAACCCTGCCAGTCATGTGGACAAGAAAGTGGAAACAGCATCTTTTATTTAATCTTGAGGGCTTCTCTTTGGAAAAAAGTAAAAGTGGAGCTCTGTAGTATTTCTGGGATATTCTTACTATTAAAATTCTTATTTTTTCTAGGGAGATTAGGTGCGAGTCTGTAGTGTTAATGGATGTGGAATGTACTTGTGTGTGTATTGTAAAAATCTATGGTTCTTGTGTATGTTCTTAACCTTTTTTTTAATTAATATTAACAAAAAAAGATCTGTTTCCCAAATGTGGGTCATTGCAAGCACACAATCTGCACGTGATAACTGGCTTATCAATAAGGTGATCGTCCTGTACTTGCCTGTCACGTTTCCTTAATTAAAGCTTTGAGAGTTGCTTCTCATGTAAATCCCTTTCTAAATTGGTAAACACCTGTCTTACAACTATAAAATGTTTAAAGGTGATAACACAARGCACATAGAGGATTTGTTATTGCACGATAGTTGTAACTTTGGTAGATGGACTGGGAGGATGTGGAAAATATCTGTAGTGCTCAGGGAGTTGTGTGTTGTTACCTGCTGAGGTTAGAAGCACAGATGATGTGTTTTACTTRCAAAATGAAGTGTAGAGGGATCTTATTTTAGCAAGTTCAGGGGTTTTTTGTGTGCTTTGTTTTGGTTTTTTGACTGAAGCGCATTTGTAACCACACGAATTCAAGAGCTGGCTGCTGTTGTAGTGGGGGAGGAGAGGGGAAGTGGGAATGGGTATAATACTCACTTCCTTCAGGGTAACTTTGCTTTTATTGCTTCTAAAAGCACCTTTATGTACATCAGGAAATGGGTGTTGGGGAGGACAAAGCTTTGGGCTGGAGGAGTTTCAGGGTGCAGTAGTGCAGGAATTTGGGATAATGTCAGGGATTTTAGCTGTAATCCAGAGAAMTATCTATGTGAGGTGGATGTGTGTGTGACCAAGCAGTGCAGGGAGGGGTGGAGGGCAGTGGTGATGGAGCCGGGTGGGTGCTTTGGTGACCACGGTTGGGTTGATGTCTGATGGGAGCATGGACAGCCCTTCCAGAGGGAAACTGGAGTGGGTTTAGGCAGGTACCTCCTGTGTCCAGTGCTCAGAACTCCCCTGATCTTCTCACACACCTCACTGGAAGCACAATGCCTGGTTTCTCCCCATGAAACTTTCCATGGAGAATTCTGAGAGCCAAAACTTGCTATGTTCTTTTTGAGCTGATTTTCTGTGGTATTGCACAAAATCACATGCTTGAAAACCCCGTTCTCCTTTCAAGGTCTGATTGTAAAATGGTTTTTTAGAAGCAGAGGATGTTGAATAAGTYAGCACGCTGGGGGATTGTTTTCAGGGGTGTCATGACCTGAGGGCTGCTCTGGTATAGTGTGACTGGGTGTGTTCCTCTTGCCTCCTCTGTCTTCCCATTGCTGCCTGGGCTTTATTCCCACTCTACCCTCTGTTCTATGTTCCAAAAGTTTGAGCGTTGGTGAATCCCCCTGAGGAGCCCTGGTGCCTCTGCTGCCTCTGTGGCCTCCTGTGCACTCCTGGGGAGCGAGGGAAGATGGGGAGTTACGGTTACCCTGGTTTTACCTGCTCGCTGCAKCCTTTCATCTTGGCTCTGTTAATTACTGCTAACTGCTCTGGCAGTGCTCTACTTCTAAAGAAAAGGAAGAGCTTTCATTGTTCATTCACTACTAGCTCCAGACACACTGTAAACACCACCTTGGCCTTGCAGATGCAGCTCCTCTTGGATCTTCCCAGGTGAAGTCCAGCACAAGGGTTKTGCCACAGTTGCTGAAGGCAGGGCTGGAGYTGGGCTGTGCTGGTGGAACTGGAGCAGTGTCCAGTTATTCTGGCAGTTCTSTACCAGCAGGACTTGTGCTGGAGGAGAAGCCTCTTGGTCTCACGCGTGTCACCTTGAGTGCTGGGAATTGTAGACCCTTGGCAAGGAAACAGTGAAAAAAGGGACCTGTGGGTGCTCACGTGGGTCTGCTAATATTGGTGGGTGACAGACGTGTGGTAGAATTTGTTTGGGTCCCAGGAGCAGACAAAGATGGGGGATAATCCTGGGAATTATTGTCAGACTTAACAGAACAGTCTAAAAGTTCCTATGACTGTGTGAATGACCTTCCCGTTCTATGACCTTTCCTTTTCTTTGTTCTCTTTCCTCAGAGATGCCTTAACACCTTCTCTCCTCTACTTCCCTCTTAGGAAGAAATTCCTGATAAGTGTAMTACAGCTTTAATAACAACCCAGACTTATAAACAGAGGGAGGGAACATGCTTACAAAYGTTCCTTAATGTTTTTTCCAGAGGTTGCTCATAAAAGTAGAGATCTAATTCAGTTTTAGAAAAGCCAGTACTGTCCAGCACATAGAGAGTTTAAAAGAACTTAAATAAAATTTTTTAAAAATAGACCAAATAACTTTTAGAGGTCATCTTTAAGCTACTAGAACAAAGCCTTATTCTTAGGRGAGGCTTTCCAGGCTTCCAAAATATTTTAAATGCTGTCCACCCAACGAAAAGTGGAGCCAAGGAGTCTTGCAGTAGCTTAGCAGGAGGATTTTCCGTTTTCAAGTGCGTTTGCTAACCCGGAGGAAAAGGCAGTGTCGAAGTTTTGCTTCCGTTTTCTACTTCTGTTAATTTGATAACCTCTAGAATTGTCTTCAGCCTGGGCAAACTGACTGGCTGCAGTGAAGCACAGTTATGTTCATGAAGAGTTTTCTGCTCTTTTTGCAGCTGGGTTTTTCCGGAACCGCTCGTGGCATCTCAGGGTAACTGTGGTGGAGAGCCCTGACCCAGAGTYCCCTCTGTAGGGAAACCCACACATTTCTGCAGAACTGGGATCTTGTTAGGGACAGTCATTCCCAGTATGTGTGTGTCTCTAGTGAAGCTCTTGGAAGGAGGCTGGAGTGGAGGAAGTCTTTATTCTGCCAGTCTTCCTCCCTCCTTTCCCAAGGGTGTCTTAGCTACAAGTGCAAAGTTCCCTGCAAGTTCCTTTTTATTTTTTTTCTTTCTTCCCTGAATAGGCATGTTCAGTTTTTATTTATGGACCCAAATGCTGACTAGAAGCCATTTTCAGTGAGTGTGGCCAAAACTTTTAGGTATGCAGATCCTTTTTTAGTAAGGACAAGGTGTAGTTGATTATAAAATCACATACGTTGGGGGCTTGGGAAGCCTGAACCCACCTCCAGCATCTCACATAATTCTTGTTGCCACATTTTTTTTTAAATGGGCTATTTTTTTCAGTGTATCCTTCCTTCCCTGTCTCCTCCTGTCACCTAACTGGATTTTGTGGGGAGTGAGTTGGAAAGGGTGTTAGCAAGGTGCTGTACCTGGGTCRGGACAAACCTCAGGATCAATCCTGGCTGGAGCATGAACAGATTGAGAGCAGCCCTGGGGAGAAGGATGCTGGGAGAAAGCTGGATGTGACAAATCCCAAAAAACCCCCATGCCCTTTGCTGGTTCCTGAGCGTGGGCAGCAGGGGAGGAGGGTGRAGCTAGATGAGATTGAAGATCCTTTCCAACCCAAACCATTTCGGGATTCTGGGACTGGGTTGTATTTTGGGCCTGGTGAGGGGCTGGCCAGCTGATCAATGTATGTATTCATTGGAAACCACACAGAGCAAATAATTTTGAGCCTTCCCTCTGTGGAAATATGGTTTTGTTTCTCTTAACTCATCTCTGACTTTTCACAAAAAATCAGGTTTTATTACTTAGATTTTCAGCTTTGATGTCTTTCTGGTCCCTGTTGTGGAGAAACACATGGACCTGATGCTGGGGAGCAATTGGATGAGCCCAAAAACAAGACTGGTTGTGAAATTCTCCTTGTTAAACATATTAAAACTTTAGATACTCCTTGCTTTTCCTGTAAAGTGGTGCATTAATTTGGTCATTGGGGTGTGTTAATGAACAGCTACAACAAGCTTATGCAAATTTATGTGAAATTAGAGGATTGGCATATCAGGCAAGAGATCAGGGCAACTTTTTATTATTAAGTTGACATTGAAATATTTTATGAAGATGCTAAATAACTTCAGCAGTAAAAGGAAAATCAAGTAACTGTTTCACTGGCAGCACAGCCTGTGCTGTGGGTTATTTGATGCACTTAAAAAAGGCATTTAAGAACACTGACACTTCTAGTGGTAAGGGAAGTGTGTGAATGACCAGAAACTCGAAGGTGGGTGGGAAAAGGTTGCAGTGTAGAGAAACGAAGGGTCTTCAGTTATTTCTCTGGTTTGCTCTAGTTGAGCTAAACCCAGGCTTGCTCTGACAGTCAGTGTAGAGCTGCTCTGTGTGTGTGTGTGGGTTAATCTTTATCCATGCTCTTGAAAGAGAAATGGGAATTGCTAACGCTGGAAATCACCTGGCTCATTCAGAAATGTACTTCTGGGAAAGTAGGTTTCATATACACCAGGGAAGCGACTTTGTTGAAATCCAAGTTTCAGGGAATCGGTGGGGTTTCTTCAGCCACTGGGAGTTTAAGCATGTGGAGATTTGTTCCCCTCAAGCCCTGTCTGTGTTAGGTGTTATAGTCAAATTTGTCATTTTTAACACTCCTGAGCTGGCAGYAGCAGCACTGAAAGCTATTTCATAGGAGCAGCTCAGGGATTTTAATGATGAAGTTGGCGAGCTGCTGGCATTGAGGAATAGGAGCATCCAGGGCWGGAGCTTTCATGGAGGCCTGGAATGGTTCTGGTGCGCTCATGGATAAACTGAAAGACGGGAATAGTAGTTACAGACAGCCATTAACTTTGGGAGGTCCTGAGGACCGGGTTGTGTGTTCCTGCCTCTGTTYTCAGCTGCCTGGTGCCCGCCTGGCYCYGCTRAGGGGGAGGAGGCTGCGCTCAACGCCGCGCTTGCGCAAGCGTCGCGTCCGAGTCTCGCTGCCGTTGTCCGAAGTGTTTGATTTATTTCCTCCAAGTGCTGTGCCTGACTGTGTCTTTTCCCTTCCCTGTGCAGGCTGCCCTCGGGAGCGGCAGTGGGAGGCAGTGGAGCTGGCCTCGGCARCGGGAGAGGCTGGACTTCCCGTGTCTCTGTGCTGAATGGCTGCGATGGCGCCCGCTCTCACTGACGCAGCAGCTGAAGCTCACCACATCCGATTCAAGCTGGCTCCCCCGTCCTCCACCTTGTCGCCTGGCAGTGCCGAGAGCAACGGCAACGCCAACAACATCCTCCTGGCTGCCAACGGCACCAAAAGGAAAGCCATTGCTCCGGAGGATCCCAGTCTAGATTTCCGAAACAAACCTMCGAAGGAGGAGCTGGGCAAGCTGCAGCCGCTAGTGGCCTCTTATCTCTGCTCGGATGTAACATCTGTCTCTTCAAAAGAGCCTCTGAAGCTGCAAGGAGTCTTCAACAAGCAGACAGTCCTTAAATCTCACTCTCTCTTATCTCAGTCCTTCTTGAAAACAAGTGATCTGTTGGGGAGGCAACCAGTGTTGGAATTCACTTTGGAGAATCTAAAAACAATGAGTACTAATAGCCAGCCACCYCTCCCGCAAGCGCCTGTGAATGGCTTGGCCAAGAAATTGGCCAAAAGTACCAATTCAGACCATGAAAACTCTAGTTCTCTGAATGGTGGGAAGTGTGCTCCTCCTTCTGCTGCCCTCCAGACTGTTGATTATAATACAGGAGGTTCTGAATTAGGGGACTTGAAGACCGGGTTGACCAATTGCACTCTTCCACATAGAAGCCTTGATGCAGAGCACGCACCTCCCTTTAGCAATAATAGCACTGCAAATAAATCTTCCCTTAATTCCACAGAGCAGCAGTGGGTGCTCGAGGGCGGCAGCGGGGAGACACGGGTGCCCGGTGTCGGGAGCAGTAAGTTGGAAGAGCAGAAACCTTCTGTGTCTGCTGGTCACCACAGCGCTCTCGAYTCCGAGATGAGGACGAGGGCTCTGCTGAGACGTCAGGCGGACATCGAGAGCCGAGCCCGGCGGCTGCAGAAGCGTTTGCAGGTGGTGCAGGCRAAGCAGGTGGAGAGACACATCCAGCAGCAGTTGGGTGGCTTCTTGGAGAAAACGCTGAGCAAGCTTCCTGCTTTGGACCCGCTGAGGCATCGGAGCCAACTGATGTTGACCAGAAAAGCAGAAGCAGCCTTGAGGAAAGCTGCGAGTGAGACAGTTACTTCAGAAGGCCTGAGCAACTTTCTGAAGAGCGATTCGATATCGGAGGAACTGGAGAGATTCACRGCCAGTGGCATGGCCAACTTGAGATCCAG
Source organism: Malurus melanocephalus (assembly GCF_030028575.1). NCBI lineage: Eukaryota > Metazoa > Chordata > Aves > Passeriformes > Maluridae > Malurus > Malurus melanocephalus. Next base: position 28,877 of record NW_026623728.1, on the reverse strand, counting down.
TGAGCAGGCGTTTGACTCGGATGTCACTGACAGCAGCTCTGGGGGAGAGTCGGACGTTGAAGAAGAAGAACTGACCAAAGCAGACCCAGAACAACCCCAYGTACCACTGTAAGTAGCGCTGGTTTCATTCCGGGGAGCGAGGTGGAAGGTGGCAGATGGAAATACGGCTTTTGTAGAAACGCTAAATTTTGGATGGTCTTAGATCAAAGAGTTGTTAGAACTGGTGTGGTGTGATTTTCAGCACGTGCAGCACTGAAGATAAAATTCCTCATGCATACTGGAAATAGTCTTTGGTGTTTGTGGAGCAGCAAGTCCTGGAAATATTGGCTGSCTGGCAGTGGTGTGAGCTGCAGATACAAACCTGGAATGCCATTAGCGGTTCCCTCCAGGATGCTTTGGTCTTGTCTCCTGAAATGAAATGTTTGTTGTTTTACAGTGGGAATATTAGTTGTAAACCTGTTGTGTAAAGTAAGGCCAGTCTGAATCTTGTGCAGCTGACAGCATATTTGTGATTGCAGAATTATTTTATTTGTTAAATGAACTGCCRGAAAACAAAATGCTCTGAAAGGATTTGGCTCAAGTGCCAGCATAAGTGTGAAGTGAGTGTGTTCTCTTCTTGAATCTGGGAAATTATTGCTGGGAATTTTCTTCCTCTCTGTAAGTTGCATTAAGTGATGACAGCAGCTTCGTAATTATGTTGTTAACTGGATGCTGTTTGCATTAAGTATTAAATGTCAGTTTGTGTGTGGAGGAGGGAGATCTTTCTCAAGGCAAAAGGTCTTGAGACAGGTCAGGGAAGAAGGGAGGTTTTTCTTCCAAACCCAGAATTTTCCCTGGGAGTGCATACCACAGTATTTTRCACAAATCTCTTAAAAGGCCATATTCTGTGTCTAGTCTGTGTGAAATCTTGCTTGCATCAGTAGATGATCTCTTCCACCCTGATGGACCTATTGAACCGAGACCTCAGTCTGTGAAGTATCGCTATGGTCGACAAAAAGCTCCCTGCAGCAGGCACAGGGGCCCTGGCTGGAATTTCCATCCAGGCTGGAAATAGTCACCAGGACTTTTGCATTCCTGTGCTGTCCTGGGATTGTTCAGGTCTCTCTGGAGAAATAACTGAATGGATTTGGATACCTGTTGTGTAGAGAGTGTTAGTGGCTGATTGAGGGCTGTGTGACACAGATTTTACTGAGCTGGGTGGATGTGAGCAGTGGGCACTTGGTAACTTCGGCATCCTCTGAGAACACACTCACRTAGATGAGTGCTGATAACCAGATGTTGCAGCTCTTGAATATCAAATTCCAGTTAAATGTCACATTGTGTTTTGGGATGGTGGCACAGGATGAATTTGTGCATGTGAAGTCCTAAATGTGGCTTGAGTTTGGGTTTCTCCCAGTGCAAAGCTGGTAGCTAGCTCATCATCTGATCTCTCCTGAGTGAACATAAAGGGGTTCTTGTGCTTTTAGAAACAAGAGTTTATTCCTATTTTATAACATCCAMGAACTCCCTTTTGGGATTAGTAGTAGAATTGCATTTATAAGTCTTGTAGTAGTTATTGGAAGAGACATTTGATTAAAAATCTGTCCAAAATAATACTAAACTTCCCATACTGTGGGTTTCATGGCTTCACGTGTTGTCTGGCGAAGTGAAATTTCTTTGCCACTCCTCTTAATCCCAAGAGGAAGTGCGGCGTTCAGAGATGCGATGCGTGAAATTCTTTGCTGACTTTTTCCGCCCTTTTTGTTAGTCACGCCTTCACCTTCTGAGTACTCTTAAAAAGCCAAAGATTTGAAAGCCAATAAAAAGRCTGATCCCTCTATTGTCTCTGGGTACAGAAGCTGGTGTGTATGAGCACTGGCATCTAGGCCAGGCCCACCAAACCTCGTTTAAAGTTGGTGCCCGTGGGTATTTAATTATAAGCTGTCCCAGCATTGACCATCCTGTTGGATGAGTGCTGTGACATCCCCGAGCTCTGGCATTGTTGAGGCTCAGTGCATGTTGGTGCTTGTTAGTGGAACTCCTCGAGTCAACCTTAAGAGCTGGTACAAGCCTCTGAGCACATCTGAATAGCATTCTTTTCCAGCAGCACTAAGAGGCAGGAAGGGGAAGAGCCGAGTTTTCCACTGGGAAGCTGCCTTGGGCCAGCTGATGGTACAGARGCATTGTTGTACATTAGTGGGAGTGCAGAGGCTGCTCAAGGAGRGCTGGATTTGTTGTCTTTCTGAGTTTACTTATTAGAAGGAAGACTTGAACCCTGATTATTTTAATTTTGATAGTGAGTCKGAATATCTTGAGTGTGTRATGGAGYCATTCCAAACCCAYCTGGATGTGTTCCTGCTTTAGGAGACCCTGCTTTGGCTGGGCWTGGACTGGATGATCTCCAGAGGTCTCTTCCAACCCCARCAATTCTGTGATTCTGGARACTTCTCACTGCTCATTCACCATCCCTTGCTTTTGTTTTTCCTTCTGGGTGCTCCTGCCTTCCCCCAAAAAACTGCTGTTTGCTTCCAGCCATTTAGTGAGAGTCGTGCCACAAAGTGTCTCAGAGCCTGATGGCAGTGAGTGGCCATGTCACCGGCCACCTCTGGGATTCAAGTAGGAGCGCGCAAAAGAAACAAAGACATGTTTACATCATGCTTAGATAAGAGCTGACCTTTGAGTTTTTCTGGTGTGGTAGCATTCCAGAATCAGTATCTGGTCAAGGACAGACTTTGAAGCATTTGTGCTGTTCTGGCCTGCCTGATCTCAGCTATGGCATCTCCCTGAGGAATTCTTCTTTCCAATAGTGTCAGGAATGTATCAGAACTTGGTAGGTCCTTTTAAAGCACTCCCAGACCTGCTGCCCAGGAAGGTGCTGTCATTCAGGTGCATAACCATGCCATCATGTAATGCATAAACAAAGCAGGGAGGGATTCGTTACACCTTTGGGAAGCCCTGCCAGCCATGGGCTTGGTTTAACAAGGTGCATCTGGTTCTCAGGCAGCCCATGGGGAGGGCAGGTGTGTGCAGG
>NW_026623728.1:9567-25217 GCF_030028575.1 Malurus melanocephalus | reverse complement strand
CTTGTGTTGGTGTGTGCAGGCAGGGTTGGGTTGTGCAGAGTCCTTGTGTTGGTGTGTGCAGGCAGGGTTGGGTTGTGCAGAGTCCTTGTCTTGGTGTGCACTGAGGACCACCACGTTGGATTGCATCTGCACCCAGGTTAACAATAGCTCTGCATCACAGCTGAGATCCTGCAAAGTCATGAGTGGTGCAGAATGAGGATCAGGAGAGAGCAGCTTTGCCTTTGCTGGGAGGTGAGGAAGGCAGCTTGGAGCCTCCCCTGTGGAGAATCCCAACTCCTTGGCTGGGTGTGACTGGAGGCCTGCAAAACCTGTGTGGCTGTGAAAGGGCCCAGYTGCCCTTTGTGGGTAGGGAGGGACTGGCACAGAGCAGCTGCAGATCCTTCCCTGGATCCCTGGAAGTGTCCAAGGATGGACAGGGCTTGGGGCAGCCTAGTCTTGAGGAAAGTGTCTCCACCCATGGCAAGGGGTGGCACTGGATGGTCTTTAAGGTCCCTCTCATCCCAAATCATTCCCTGGTTGTGTGTTGCTGTCAGCATGTTGGGATCAGGAACAGCTTGTGGAACGTGGTTCAGAGAAGGGCACAGAATTCCTCCCAGGGCTGCTGACTGGATTTTGGTTTGTGTGGCTGAGCGATGGTTTAGAAAGTCACCAAAGTCCTGTTGTTTCTGTGTTCCTGTGCTAATAAATACAAATAGGAAATATATCATATGGCTTGTGCATCTTTATAATAATTGCTTTTCTCTGGCTGTGGTTTCTTTGTGTTGGATTTGTCTGTAGACAAGGTTAATCAGAATTTGTCAATTTTTTTGGCTGGTTAGTGACCTATGCTAAGTAGTATGAACTGGTGAGTGGTAGGTGATTTAGTCTCTCCAATCCTCAACTTCAGCCTGTACCATGGAAACATTTTCTGAAAAGGTAATGAAACCAAATATTTAACTGGGACTTATCTTTTAGCTCAGGTTTCTTATCTGGAAAGTCACTGTTTGGTTGGCAGTTGCATCAAGCTGCTGAGAGGGAACTGAAGTTCCTAGTGACCAACTTCTCACATCGCTGGCTTCCCACAGAACCTTTCCAAGGGTCAGACAGTACCTGCAGTGTTCAGTTGTGGTTGTTACAATGCCTATGGCCACGATGCCTGAGCACACTTTAATTATTCCCATTTACTGGTGGGAAATCCCAGCACCTTCTGCACTTTGGTGTTGCAGTGAATCATTTCACAGCCTGTGTGTTGTCTCCTCCCTGCACTGCGTCACATTGTGCTGCCGGGATTTCAGAATTGCTGGGTTTGGAGTACTAATTAAGATTTCTCACGACTTTTCCCAGCACTAATTTCCAAGTCCTGTGTTGGAGATGGATGTGGGGCACTCGGGTTGGGGGTTGCTTGAGGAGTGGCAGCAGTTGGTGCATCAGCTGACYGAGAAATGGGAGTTAGAAACTGTGWTTTTTCTCCCTTGATTGTGTTTTTCAAGGGAGAACACGATAATGAAGCCTGTATCTCACAGGCCATTAAATAATATTTCTCAAAGCTGTGACTTCAAGCGGAACATTCAGGTGGCAGATCCCGCATGTAATTCAGATATCAAATCCCACACCATTTGGGGGATATGTGGGAACATGGGGACTAAGGAACCTTTTCCTACAGGTCACAAACATGTTTCACTAAATTATTTATGCAGAACAACTCTAAAATTTATCTGTTAGTGTTTATCACTTTTTCAGTCACCTGCTTGGCTTTTTGGGGTGTTTCTTTAGCRTTGAATTTTAGCTGTGCTTGTAGGTTGTGCTGACAGCACAGTGCATAAKTGTATTTTTCAGCTGTTTAGGAGAGCTTGCTTATGTGGTGTTTGAGTTGTTGTTAGTCTCAGCARCGATGTGTTGGTCAGGAGGGAAATTCTGCAAGCTCTTTCAGTCGGGAAGAGAGAGCAAATCCTGAAGTGTTCTTGCTTTGCATTTGAAAGCAGAACAATAGAGCAGCTGATTGTTCAAAAATGCTTAATCAGGTACCCGGAGTAAGTAGGACACTCCAAGTCCCTCTTGCTTTTAAGGAAAGAGGGCAAATGAGAATAGTCAGTTATTTCTCAAAGAGATGCTGGTCCTAGTACACCTTTTATAGATATTATGRGTGTCTAGTGAGTTGTTCCTAACTTTTATTAGAGCCTCGATCCTCATGCAGACCTCACGGGAGTATGGCAGGGAGRTTTGGTGGGTTTGGGATTGGTAGGTGGCCTCAGATAAGGCAGTATAGTTATTTTTTATTCGAGAGGGAGTTTGATGCTTTGGTTTAAATTTCTCTTTCTAGGTTGAAATCCCCTTCCACCCCAAACCAGTCTGRGATTCTGTGCAGCAGCTCTYGRTGCTGGGTCACATGTGCAAGGAATTAACTTTGGGATCAGTGCTGTGGTTCAGGAAAGCATTTGAATTTGTGTGTGGGGTGTTGAATGCAGACAAAGCATCTTTCTGGCAGATGCCTTCACCACTCCTGCAGCGTTTTGGGTTCTGCTCCCAGTCAGGTCTTCTCTCCCTGTTTCTCAGGCTGTGCTGGGCTGGTGTGTGAAAGWTAATGCAGAGGACTGGGAATGATTTGGTGTCTGGTACTGCCAATAAACTGCTCTTTGTCTCTGTAGCCCTTACCCAGTGGGGCAGCAAGTGAGAACAGGCTGTAGTTCACATTTTTTAGGAGTTRTGGGTGACACTTTGGATAGGGTTGTATAAATATTTACTTTACTTTTCATTGGAGAAAGCCTGTCACAACATCTGAAGCAGCAGAAATTTTTTTTTGTGAAGTTTGTGAATGTGAACTGGTGTTAAAAACCCAGTGTGGTACTTGTCTGCTTTACTGCAGTCTCCTGTGAAATTGAAGTTGGTGTTTGAGCGAGGAAAAGAGGCCCCGTTTAGAGCTGATCTCCAATACTGAAGTCTARTATACCTCTGTGGGGGATGGGGAAAGATTTTAAATTGTGTTACATCAGCATCTGTGAGCAGCCACAGCTCAGAGCTGCATTTTCATTCGTGTTGGTACTGACAGAAGACAAAAAATCACTGTATGGCTGAGATTACAGCTGGAGCATTGGTGAGCATGGAATTCCTTAAGGAAGAGGTTGTAAAGGTACTCCCAGGTGTCTTCCTCAAAGATTTGGGGTTTCATTCTGCAGTGACATGGGCTTTTCCCCTCCTTTGTTCTCTCCTCCTGCAGATCCGTTCTGGTTGCACTCGCTCAGCAGTGCTAGACTTCCAGCTGGGGGAAAATGTTTTTCTTGCTAAACTGGCACTACCCCAAGAGATTTTTCTGCGGAGCGTGTTTTGGGCACACCCTGGATATGGGGCGTTTTGCAAGTGTCTCGTTTCAAAGGCTYGGAGAGCTCGATGCCTTTGCTGTGCTGTCCTCAGATAAAACGCTTTAGGTAGGAGAGAACTTAAAAATTGGCTTAGGTTTTATTTGCTGGATTTCGGAATGAAAGGAAGGGCTTAAAAATATGAATAGGTGAGGGCCTGTATATTGACTAGGAATTCAGATGGGAAGTGGGAAGAGAAGCTTGAATTGTTGTTGGGTTTGTTGCAGTTGCCCTTCACATCTCTGCAGCCAACTGGGAATGTTTCAAGTCTCCACTGTACTCGGAGTTGTCTTTGGTTGTGGCTCTCCGCATTTGAAAGATTTGCTTTCACTTGAAGTGCTTGAAATGGTTTGATTAAGTAGCATCCAGCTCTTTTTTTTTTTCTTTTTTTTTTTTTTTTTTTTTTTTTTTTTTTCAGCCCCCTCTGACCTTCCCTGGGATAAGGTTACTTTCTGGAATGCCTGCTCCAGCTTTGACCTCAGCACTGAACAGGCTATTTATGGGAAGGGTACCTGGCACAGGCATGCCGAGTTAAGGATTTGCTAACGATGCCTGGGATTTTTCCTGTAAAACATGCTGTTTCACTGCATTGCATCAGCAGCCAGGGGGGTGATGCTTCGCTGAAAGAGAATRTTTAAAAAGGGACAGTCACAGTCTTGTGCTGTTGAGACTTTCAGTTCACCGGTTTCTTACTATGACGGAGCGGCTCAAAAATTTGGTGGCACATTGGTCACGTTGAGGGTGTTTTCCCTTTTTCCTGCCCCTCCCCAAAGGCAGATTTGTGCCAAAGGCTGCCGGTGCCAGCCGCTGGTTGTGCCCAGCAGAGCAGGGAGCTCACCCCGGGCTGTGTTTGGAGCTGGGAGCTGTCAGGTTAGTGAGGTGAACTCCTTGGCAGATGGCTGCTCTCTCTCCCCGATGCTCATGTGCGACCACGATGTCTCAAGTGCAAAACGAGATGTTCCCTGCGATAGTGGTGGCACAGCTCGGCTGGCACATCTCGTGACGCTCCCGCTTCCGAGGCACATTAATTCCTGTATGAATGAGCCCGGGGTGCTCCCTCCACAACTCTGTGATTCTCAAAGAGCCTCAGTTTTAACGAGTTGGAGCTCCTGTATCTGCTAAATCAGTGCATCCTGCTTGTGTAAAATACATTCACAGAATCACTGAATGGTTTGGGTTGGAAAGGATCTTTAAGCCYGTCCAGTGTCACCCCTGCCATGGCAGAGACATTTTCCACATGTCCCAGGTTGCTCCAAGCTCCATCCAACCTGGCCTTGGACACCTCCCAGGATGGGACAGCCACAGCTTCTCGGCTCAGTATGSAGTTCCAGAGAGTTTTGAATGTCATTTTGCAGCCTAAAAAGTGCCTCGTGACAGGCTGGATTTATGAAAAGTGACTTCATTTGGCTGCTGGCTTAATGAAATATTCAGTATTTAAAACAATGCAAATAATATATATATACCTGCACCTATAATAGTGACTTCTTTTATRTTAGCCTTGAAACATTTGATCATCAAATTACTTCCAAAGAGGGAACTGAGGATGATCAGGGTTTTCCTCTTGCAGCAGAGCTTTAGGCTTTTGTATTTTGTGACATTTTAGCAGTTTCCATAGTAACACATAACGATGTTGTAAGAAATGGTGCAAGGATTTTATTTGTATAAGGGAGGACTTTCAAATATTAATGGAAAGCAGTGTGAATTGGAGGGAAATGTGTGTGAGGCAGAGGGAAGGGTTTGATGTAGTGCCCGGAGCAAGCAGCCGTCTGTAGATTGAACTGGTCTTGGCCAGCAAACAGGAAAATAAAAGCACTTCAGTCATCTTGGGAATGTTTGCCACGAAATCTTTCCTCTCTTGTGCTGTAGGTGAAGCTGGGGAATATTCTGCTGGCTCTTGTTCTCCTGGTCCAGGGTAAAAAATAYTTTGTCTCCAAAGTGCTTCTCATCCCAGCCCGTGAGCAGTTGGARCTCTTCACTTTCCATGATATTAAAGATTTGGAGCTGTTACCCCGTTGGCATCCATGGGGGGCTCTAGGCTTAGTTGAGATAAAATTGGATGTCTTCATTTAGAAGCCTTTGAGGCAGCTCATAGGCTGAATCTGCATTTTCTGAATTCCCTGGTGGCTCCCCCTTAATGCCCAGGGCTGAGCTTTAGCTGTTTCATGGCCGGTGATGTTGCATTAGCAAATCCATTCCACTCTTGAGAAGGAACCAGAGAGGTTTTATGTAGGTGCCATAGACAGAAATCGCCAGGAAACAAAAAAAAAGGGTTCTTTRAGAAAAAAAGATTCAATGAGGGATATTTGTATGCACATATGAAATAYATGGGAACATATGAAATATATAAACATGAGTTGTGGATCAGCAGCTGTGCTCCCAGAGCTGTATTTCCATCCAGCTGTGCTCTGAGGCAGTGGAGGGCAGTAACAATTCCCTGCCCTCTGGATGGAGCCYATGGAAGGCTGGAGGGTGCAGTTCCCTGGATTATTTTGGAGTTTGGTGTTGCTGCTATCACCAGCCCAGTGATTCTCTTGAGTAGATTCCCATGCTCAGAGCAGCCTCTGTGTGCCCCGTGTGCTTTCCTGCTCCTGGTGAGAAGGTGRCAAACACAGAGCACCCCCTCTGTGTGTGCCCATGGAGCAGGGATCTGTCTGATCCASAGAACCGGTGGGTTTGAAGGTGTTTCAGTGCTCAGTAATCCTGGCTCTGCTCTGGCTCCTCATCTCTGGGGTTTGATGGCAGGAGATAATGGCTCTTCCTCTTCCTAGTGGCTTTTTTTCTCTGCTGGAGTCCCCCATCCCAGCAGCCAGGGGGAGAATATTCTGTTTAGCAGCCATTGCTATTTCTAGGCTGGGACAGTTGCATGAATAAAAATCGCAGCAGCTAAATCTGCCTATTTTTGTGTGAATTGGAGCCCTTCTCCATGTGACTTCTGCTATTCCAGTGCTGGCTATTTCAAAAAAATGAGACAATCAGCCTTCTGTGGATCTGCATTTTGAATGCAGAACACTTGCAGGGCTCTTGCTCCATGTATGCAACATTCTGTGGTGTTGGCTTTTTACTGTCTCGGGCTAAAACAAGAAAATTATTCTTTCTGTGCTCCTTTCATGTCGTAGGTAGCTCTTCTGTCATTAGCAGAGATTTCTGAAAGTCAAAGGCAAGGTGCTGTTTRTACTGAGACAGCAGAAAATAATGTGAAGAAACCAAGCATATTAGGAAATCTCCCAAGGCATTAACCACTTTTCCTRCGTCAGGGTGGATTAAATTGATACAGATTAATTTGCAAGTATTTTCATTGTAATAGACACAGCTGAGTGTCGTGTGATGACTTCTCCAAGGTTTGTTGTGCATATATTGGTCAAAACCTTCCCATTTTAAATAAAATAAATCTGTTTGAGTAGTAGCCAGCCACTTAAAGAAGATTCCTCAGTGTGATGATTCATATTGTGCCTAAAGACAGCTYTCCATATTCAGCCCTTGCTCACTCCCCCCTTCCATCCCCCTCTCCTGCCTCTGGAAATGGGCAGGAAGCCCKAACCAGCTTAACTCTTAGTTATTTAAACCTTCAATTAATAAGTGATACTTGTAAAAAATCTTACCTGGAGGCTCCGATTGACACTGTGTTGTGTATTAGATGTTAACCTGGTTTATAAAGTAATTGCTGTTTTTTTCTTTTTTAGCTGCTTTTTTCCTGAATGTGAGCTGTTGTTTGAATTCTTTCTAACAGGCTGGAATTACATCTGTCTCCAGTTAACTGTGGTTCTGTGCTGGTTCACTCTTTTGTGTGAATCTTTGACTTGTCAGACCTGCCCTAGTGCCCCTCCTCTCCCTCTGCTTCACCTCTCATCTGCTATTCACGACCAGGTCTTTTATTATAARACTTCCAGTTCTTTTTACAGCTAGTTCTCCTGCATGCTGGCTGTTGAGATAGTATTTATTTTCAAAGTGGTATCTGAGGACAGAAAATTTTCATAACCCATCCTGGTTGTCATRGCACAGCTCTGCCTTTGTTTTTCCCCCTTTTGCTTTCTGTAGCTTTGGTTATGTTAAACGCCCTCCAGGCTGGGTACAGGTAAGCCCTGAGCAGATTAGCTGCTCTGCAAATTGAGTTGGTTGTTGTACCAATATTTTCTTGTGCTTCAGCAATGAATTTGTGTGCCAGGACAAGGTGCTCCTCTCTGAACAATTGAAGGACAAATGTGTCAATGAAGCGTTTTGGTGGCTTTGTGAAGAACTGGTGAAAATTACCACAGAATATCTGAGTTAGAAGAGACCCACAAGGACCATCCWGTCCAATTTCTAACCCTGCMCAGGCACCCCAKCAATCCCACCCTGTGCCTGTTTCCCTCCTGCAATTTAAAAAGATGCTCTGTGAAAACTTTGTGGTGCTCAGTGATGCAGCTCCTCGAACGAGGAGGATGAGGAGAAAATGCTGGGGGTGTTTTCTTCATTATTGTCCTGTCTGTGGAGATTTTGGTCGTAAATTCCCAGATGCTTGAAACAAGCAGTAACTGCAGGACTCCAGTGGTGAGGGAACCTCTGCAGCCCCTCATTGCACTAATGAGGTGGTCTCCACTAATGAGGGTCTGTTGCTGAAGCTGAATATTACTGGGTGAATCCTCTCTTTATTGTTTTCCTCTGATGTTGCGGCATTCCTCAAAAACCCTTTCATCTGCTTCTTGTCCRCTTCTTAACAACCATCTGCATGCAGAGCACTTGGCTACTTTCAATCTTTGCCTTATATAATTGAAACTTTTCGTCCTCCTCCTTTTGGAGCTTTCTGGTAGGATTTTTTTTTTTCCTGTCTGATGTAGGTGTTTGAATTTTTCAGTTAGTCAAACTAGTACATAAATTGATCTTCCTTTTCTGGGCTTGTTGCAGTTGTCTTATTGGGGGAAAAAAATTGTTTTTACTTAAATTTATTAGGCCAGGGAGAAAACTTTGTTACCCAGAGAAGGTGTGGCTGCCCCTGGATCCCTGGAAAAATCCAAGGCCGGGCTTTTCGGGGCTTGGAGCAACCTGGGATGGTGGAAGGTGTCCCTGCCCATGGCAGGGGTGGGACTGAATGATCTTTAAGGTCCTTCCCAACCCAAACCATTCCAGGATTCTATATAACTGTGTAATTTTTATTCCAGTTCAAGAGACTGCAACCAAAATTTTAAAGAAAACATATCCAGAGAAGCATTTTCTTCTTTTTTTTTTTTTCTTTCTCTTCTTTTTCTTTTTTTACTCTTGAGTCCTGCAGAAGTTTTAAAGTGAGTTGGATGCTCATTGCCCAGCAGTTGGGGATTTTTCTGGATGARGAATAGTGGGATGTGCCTGTCCTCTCTGCCCTTGGGAACTGCTGACCTGGTACAAATGGGAGTATTAATTGAAGTAATGGAGCTCTCCTGTGTTTCACTTCATTTCTGAGAGTGGCTTGTCCAAAAGCATCTTGGTTTATTTATTTAGCTGATGCTTGGTGAGATAAAGGAGGTTYTGAGAATTTGTCATCGTCTCCTTAGTTGTGCCTTACGCTGCTGTCTCAGAATGCCAGGGAACAGACAGGTAACTCCCCTCCTACTCCTTCCTGCCATGCAGAACAGCAGCTGCCCGACTCCCTCCAGGATTAATTATCTCCCTTGAACCTCTGATTGGTTTTTGACACACGTTAGGGCTGAGAGCTGAACGGAAAAGTGTAGAAATCCATGAAAAAGTCTTCCTTTTTCAGTCGCTGTAATTGTCTGTTAGCTCAGAGCTGAGTAATGTCACTTCTAAAGTTGGATTTATTGCACAAGATCGTATAATAATTTCAGGGGGACATTTTATCAAGGTTTTTTGTTTATTTTTTTTTATTTGGATGAAAACATCCCACCCTCTCTAGTATTCATGAACTCCCTGGCTCTTCGAGAAAGCTGACAGTGCAGAGCTGTTCTGGCTGCATTACAGTTCTAGCCTTTACCACAACTCATTCCAGCTCCTCTAATGAAAAAAATTTGTCGTATCTCTTCCAGAGCTGGGAATCCTCTAGGTCTGGGGAGGTGCAAATCTGTAATGGTTTGGCTGCAGATCCCACTTGGCCCTCTGGACCCTTGTGCAGTAATGGACTCGCAGCCACAGCTCTTTGTTTCTGCTACAATGACTTTTGTGTTGGCTTTTGTTGTGAAACTTGGCTTGATAGTTTGTGAATGTGTTTGAAAGTGTCCCATGTGTTCTGTGCTTTCTTCTGACATGTGCAATAATATTGGATGAGTTGGAGAAGAGTTGTCCCAAAGCAGGGAAGTCTCCAGCTCAGCCCAGGGTAATYCTGTGATGGAGAACATTTGCGTTTGCTGTGTGGCTGTGCCTCACCCTTGGGCTTGCTGAGGACTCTCAGCACWTTTTAGAAAAAAAAAATGGATTGAGAACCTCTATTCTGTTCTTTGTGTGAAGCTWTTTAAGTTTTTACCAAGCATTAAGGTCTGGAAGATGTTGTAATACTCCAAACTATTCTCATTTGTTGCCTTTCCTCGTGGATTACTTGACTCAGAGTTGCCCCAGGTCAGTTTTTTTGGCTGTTGTTCTGGCTTTCAGACACGTGAATGTGAYATTTTTGCTTCTGCTTGTAAATAAAAAAGTTAAATTAAAAAAGAAGGTATAGTATTCACTTCTCCAGAAAAGCCCAACTCCTGGAAAGTGGTGACTGCAGGGTGAGTAATGCTCCATTCACTCCCACTCCCTCTTCCCCCAAAAGAACAGGAAAACCCTCCTGAACACATCTTCGATTAAAAAATTCTCCTGATGAGATTGTTCTCATGATTTTCTGAGAGACTGAGGAGATTTGGGCTAATGATGAAAGTTCTTCTTCTTGGATGAGATGTTTCAATGCCACCAATCAAAACATCTGCAAATATTCCGTCTTCGAGAAAAATCTATTATTGCAAATTGGGGCCCAGTATTAAAGAACTTACTGTTGATTGCTAAGGGTCCAGATTAAAGAAACAGACCAATATTCCTCTCTCTTTTCTCCCTCTCCAACTCCTTATAAAATTGCTGGATATTTGTTGCAGTCTTCACACAGGATGAAAATAAAATTAGTCTGAGATACTCCAAACTGTGGCRCTTGAACTGCAGCAGAGTTTGCTCCAAAGATGGAAAAGGGCCTGATTTTATTTTAATGCTTTTATTCTGTCTCCTGTTTGGTGTCTTGGCATGAAACAAACATTATCTAGTCCTTGTGAAAAGCCCTGGAGTAGAGAGTGTGTCTTGGCTGAACCTGATTGAAAGGCCTGAGGAAAATCTATCCAAGAAAAATAAATTCYTGGTGGAGCGGCCAACAGCATGTGTGACATGAACCACTTTTGGAGGGATGAGGGTGGTACAGAGAGGTGGTTTTGATTTGGCTCTGGGAAATAGGGATGAAATGGGGGGGGATAAAGACCCTTTTTCTGTATCYTTACAGACACCATTAAAATATCACTCTCTTTGTAGCCTAAAACAATTCATTTTTTGGTGTTTCCCCACCACTTCTTGTCCCCATGCCATCTCTTCCCACCTTGCACCCTGAGCTTTCTGATCAGTGCTTATTAGTTTGCAGAGGTTTCTTTCTTTATTTATATTATTATTTAATTCATTTCCCAGGGTTGTTTATTTAGGGAGGGAGAAGAGCTGAGAGCCCAGCCCTGGGTGACAAGGGCAYGTTTTTCCTGGCTGCTRTCTGCCCTCTCCCCACAAAAATATGGGATTCGGGGCAGCTTTCCCAGCTTTTCCATGGTTGTTTCCTCTCCTGGACTGTGAGTTAGGAACTCCCCTGTTTGCACTTACAACAGGGAGGAGCCGTGTAGCAGTGGCAAACCTGCCACGTCTGCTTGATACAGACCCGCATTGTCCTTGACAAGGAAAGAGCTTTCCAGTAACTCACCTTGCCAGCAAGAAAGAGGATTTATTTTTTTAATTTTTTTTTTTTTATTGAGAGCAGCTGAGTCGCTTGGAATCAGTGCAGTGTTTAGTGACACCCAAGGAGGATGTGCTTTTGTGAATGGAAAATGCTGCTTAATTGCTCAAGACGGCAGTTTATTCTTTCACATTATGGAATTTCAGTCTGTGTGAACCCAGCAATGTGGCTCTGAACTCATTATTTTGATTTCTTGCTCACTGCCGCGACATAGTAGAAAGCATTTCTCCCTTGCAGAATGAAATGCTGAATCTTTCTGTATCTAAATGAGATTAAATTAATACTGCATTCTGGGGAGCTCTTTTATGAAGAATCAGCAGCATTCTGCTCTTATGCAGGATTGTGTTAATCATCAGACACGAGTTGAAGGACTCTGGCCACATAAAGCTGTGTAAGAGGCCAGCAAAAAGCTGGAAATGCTGAAGGATAACTCAGGTATATCTGGAAAGAGAARCAGCTTGCAGGAACCCTGAGTCCCAGAAATAGATGTAACTGGCTGTATGTTTCCCAAACAGCAGCTGAATCCAACTGTTCTAAAGTAAAAACGGTTTTGTTTTCTCTTCTGCATGTGACGTACAATCCTTTTTTTAGCTGTTTGTGTTTTTTAAACTATAGGGAATTGTGAATGAYTTGTGTGAATTTATAGTGAGTTTTGAAAGGCTTGAAAGCATTTTGGGGTTTGTATGTATGTACACACTGTGTGCGTGGTATACAACCAACCTTTTTAAAGAAGCCTTTGTTTTATTTAGATCCCAGCAGTTTGAGGCCCTTGCTCTCATCCCTGTAGTTACAAATAAGTTAAGTCACAGGGAACAATTTGTTCCTTATATCTAATAACCTGCCCAAACTCAGTCTTGCTCTTTTTCTACATGTCAATAATTTCATTACACTGAGGATTTAGGCTGAACCACATAACTCTGTTTTTGAAACCACTTCTGTGTGCTTTTAAAGAAAATCTAAAACTGAGGAGGATCGTGCACTTTGTGGTAGAGCTCACTCACGTTGGTTAGAGGTTGTTCTAAATTTTGAAACATGAGGTTTAACATCTCTTCTCAAACTTGTTGTATCTTTTTGTAGCACCRGTGTTGTATCTTAGTTTTGTGACTTGCTGTGGCAAAAACAGAGAGCTGTTAGATAAGAAGCTTTTAAAGATGAGACTTGTCAATAAGAAAAAAGCCTATAAGCCTTGCTTAGTCTTCAAATGGAATTAAGTGGTTGCAAATTAATTTGTTCTTAATAAACTAAACCGAA
Source organism: Malurus melanocephalus (assembly GCF_030028575.1). Taxonomy (NCBI): domain Eukaryota; kingdom Metazoa; phylum Chordata; class Aves; order Passeriformes; family Maluridae; genus Malurus; species Malurus melanocephalus. The sequence goes on along the minus strand of NW_026623728.1, from coordinate 12,722 downwards.
TACAGTTACCAGTTTGTCCAGGACTTTTTTTATGAGGTCCAGTAGACTTCTTGTAGCTTTTTTTGTTGTTGTAAGTTCAGTTTTTATATCAAAGTACATAAATCATTATTTCTTTGCTGCYTTATGAAGGTCAGCATCAGGATCCTCCTGTATCAGTCTGGACTGGTGACTCTGGGGAGCAAAGCTTTGCCCAGAACCAGTAACTGCTGCTTTTTATCTCCCATGGGCCTCACTCTCCCCTTTTTTCCTCCAGACTGGAGATTGTGAAGGGTCTGCTGTCACATTTGTAAATAGAAGAGGATACACTGAAGAGGAAATAATGCCTGTGCACATCTCAGGCTGCAGTTGTAACAGCATTGCCCACTGCTCTGGATGTTCAAGGATGAGGCTCTTGCAGGCTCTTAGCAGGAATAGTTTGGCATTGTTTGCATGCAGAGATTGTTRGGTTTTTTTAAAGGAAAGTAAATATAAATAATCCTTGACCAAAGCCCAAGTGGGTTTTGCAGCATTTTGGTTTTTTTCCTTAGAGAAATAAGGGGAAATATCCTCTTGTAACTCCTCCCTGGYGTGCTCTGTGTGACTATTTGCATTAAACCCAGGAAGAGCAGGAAAGAGCTGAGATCAAAAAGAACCACGGTGGTTCTCTGAGGTTCACTGGGTCACTGTGGCCACCTCTGCTGTACTCCCTGAGCTCTTCCAGCTCTAACAGGTGTCTCCCTGAAAATATGTGCCAGTGTTTGCTGTCTGCTGGGGGAGAACAGTGTTCCTTTGTTGCTGTTTGGAGAGAGGAGGGAAGCCCGCCAAGTTCAGTGCTGCTTCATGGCARAACGTATCTCAGTGCTTTGAAGTCGTGTGCTTTTTAAAATAAGATCATCTATACTGCAGCTCTGCAATTTTTTCTTGCTTTCACTGAAATATGTTCCAGTTAGTAACACGTTCTTCTACTAAAATTTCTTCTATTAAAATTCTGTTCATTTTTTAATCCTGTTTCTGTTAGTGCTCTGATGTTTGGGCAAGAACTACTAGTTCTTCTCTGTCCTTTTGGGAGACATACAATGTACCCAAAAATTCTTCTAGCTAGTCATCTTCATGTTGTCAAAAGCCACCTCTTCCAAATACCTGGGCTCTAACTTTGGGCATGAAGTCATTTAAAGACTGGACATCCCTTTAATTCCTAGGAGATAAAAGCAAAGATCTTAATGCAGGAAGTGCTGCCTGTCAAAATCTGAGTTAATAAGACCCTGGCAGAGGTGATATTCTCTGGAGGGTGTTTAGCTGAACTTGATTTCCCCATTCCTTTCCTGGGAATCTCTGGGTCTGCGTGGGGGAGTTTGGGGTGGAGGGTACTGATGGCAGTTGAGTTGTTTTGTGAAGTTTTTTGTTACAGGACCTGGGAGATAGAATTCTCAGGAGATTTAACAAAACATGGTCTCCCTTTATAGCAGTTGAGCTTCCACAGGGTGGGGTTTGTGTGTCCTGTTAAATCTCTCTTTTTTTTCACAAGGAGCTGTAGTATTGGATTGGGAGGGGCTACACGGTGTGTTGTGCTGCTGGAGTTCAGCAGTAAATTGAGTTAAAAACCTYCTCCCTGAGAGCCAAACCTCCTGAGAATTCCCAGCACAGATTAAACTCCATTCACTTGATGTTCTGATTCTCTGCTCTTCCATACAGCAGGAATTTGTCTCCTGCAGGAAGCACCAAGCGCATGATTGGGATGCTGCCGTTGGGAGGATGATTTCTTACGGCTGAAAGTGCTTGTGATCATTCTTGAAATAAATTGCATTTATCTCCTGCTCTTGTCTTGCCAAATATCCTAAAGCTGTATGTTCACCTTTCCCCAGCAGTMCTGGGAGCTGTTGGGTAGAGCTCTGCTTTTGTTCCAGTTTCTCTGAAAGCAAAGAAGGAAAGCTTTCATGGGTAGTTTTAATTTTCTTATTAGACAGTTCAGAACTGCATTCTTACTGCGTGGGGAAGATTTTGTTTCACAGCTCTTCCCCTCTTAAACACCAGAGAGTCTGTAGTGAAGCTGTTTTATAGAGAATGATGTTTAAAGGGTACTGTGAGGACTTTTATGCTCTGCACACCTCCCTGACAGGAAGGTTTATCCAGGTTGGGGTTGGAATTTCTACCAGGTAACCTGCAGTAGGACAGGAGGAAACGACCTCAARYTGTGCCAGGGGAGGGTCAGKTTGGACACAGGAGGAATTTCCTCATGGAAAGGGTGRTCAGGCACTGGAAGGGGCTGCCCAGAGAGATTTGGWGTCTCCATCCCTGGAAGTTTTCAAGRAATAGCCTGGACAGGGCTGGTGAKGAGGTGGGGATTGGGCACAAATTGGTCTTGTTGGTCTGGGAGATCTTTTCCAGCCTGAATGATCTGTGCTAAACTGCTCCAGGGTATGAGCTCCCCTGTTCCTCTGAGCAGTCCAGAGGCTCTGGCCTGAGCAGTGGAATTTCAAGACTAAAAGTTGGCAGAGGGATGTGCAGATATTGCTGTTTTCTGCTTTTAAATATAATCTTTCTCATGAACAGATTAATGCATAAAAGCACTGGGCACTTGCACACAGCAGCCTCTTGTCCCCCTGGCACAGATAAATAAATCCTAGTGATGAATTTTGATCTCTTTTTCCCAGAAAACTGCTCAGCTCCTGTTCAGGAGAAGCTGCTGCTGTGCCTGCAGCCCTCACATGGTCCTGGCAAGGGCTGAAACTGCTCCCAGCTGCCTCACTGGGCTTTCTGTGGTGATCAGTTTATTTGAGAGCTGAGAGTGTGTTAAAAAGGTTCTGTAATGCGAAATACTTGTCACTTAAAAATTGGACTTATATTTTCTGTGTTACAATGTTTTAAGTTGAAATTTAAGGTGGTATTGTTATTCTGGATGTAATTATAATCTCCAGCAGAGCTTATATCATTTTATATGGTATTCCATACTTACTGAAAATATCTGAGAAGAATAGAGGAAAAGCAAAGCATGGGGGAGGTACTTGATTAGCACCCATCCCTGTTGGAATAGGAATGAAGTTAAGGCATATCCCAGTTGTCCGTGTTCAGTAAGAAGCTTCCTTTTTAAGATCTCATTTTTCTATCCTGAATTTTCTTCTCTGGAGCCTGTTCCACGATCTGCTCGTCTCACTGATCACGCCCCTCCTTGTGCTCAC
>NW_026623728.1:0-9372 GCF_030028575.1 Malurus melanocephalus | reverse complement strand
GAAGGTTCCAGGTGTTGTTTGGAGAGCTGGAGGTGCCATGCAGGGTGTGTTTGGCTCCTCAGTCTGCCAAGGAGACCTGGCTGGGCATGGTTTTTTCCTCATGCAGCCTCTYTTGCGGGGCTCCAGCTCAGCCCAGGCTGCTCCCTCCCTTCTCCAGCTGCTCAGCATTACTCAGCAAAAATCTTATTTCCATGTCCCCCACCCCATTTTCCTGCTCTTGCCACAGCAACATTCCCAATCCAGCCTCTGGTTGGTGGCAGGATGTTCTCGAGGGTGTAGGCACCAGGAGCAACAATTCCATATCCCAAGTCTTGGAAATGACAGYAACAAGGACAATATCCACAACTCCAGCCAGGCTGGTTTTCATTAGGAGTAAGAAAAATCCGAAGTCGTAGGAATTTTGTCAAGGCTTTTGATATGTGAGTACTCAGTGTTCTGCAAGAGAAAAATAAACTTTGATTAAAGACTAAACTCTGTTCCAGRATCTCCCAGCACAATATGGAGAGGCTTGTTCAGGTACGAGGAGTGAGACTTGAGCTTGGTGTTTGGTTGAAGCCACTTGCTGTGGTTTTCCATGAGACTGCCATCCTTTTTGTGGAAGCTTGGAAGAAACTTCGCTTCTTGCCTTAACCTCGTTTTGGAACTTACTACATGTAAATATTTATACAAATATTCAATGTTTGTATGTAATACTTTGGTTGAACCTTTTAGAGGTTTCTTTCACTGAATTTCTCATTGAGGAGGTTTGCTGTCACACTGTGAAGGTCAGAAAAATTTTATGTGCTGTAAAGTTGAGACTTTTCAAGCTCTGTGGGTATCCCATGGCGAAAGTGAAGCTGCTTTTTTTCCTTGCTTTGAGGATAATCTTCTGCCATTAAGGAATGGATTTTGATATTATTTGCTTTTAGGAACTTGACTGTGGRGATTTTTGTCCCATGTCTCCAAAAAGCAGACATTTGCGGAGCTGTGYACTGACAAGCAGAAAGACAAATTCGGAATGATCTTCTCTGGAAAGAATCCAAGTGTTTTAATTTGTGTGTATGTAATTCTAGTATCTCTCTAGAGCCAAGTCTGCTCTCCTTAGACTTGATGATAATGCTTAGCACACGGAATGTTTTCATCTTGAAAGCACTGCACAAACATGAGCTAACCTGGCAGTTAAGCCTTCAGCTTTCTTTTAGGTGACATTTACTCAGCTCTGAGAGCCACTGGCTCTGTGTTGTCTGTAGTGTTAAGTACAGACCAGGAGCTCAGTGCAGGTTCCCAGTCCTGGACTCTCAGGCTCTGGCAGAAGAATGCTAAAAATAGAGTGCCAGAATGGTTTGGATTGGAAAGGACCTTAAAAACTCATCCAATCTCACCTCCTGCCATGGGCAGGGACACCTTCCACTGTCCCAGCTTGCTCCAAGCCTTGTCCAGCCTGGCCTTGGACACTTCCAGGGATCCAGGGGCAGCCCCAATTTTTTGCCAGGGCCTCACCACCCTCCCAGTAAAGGATTTCTTCCCAATGTCCAGTCCAAACCTGCCCTCCTTCAACTTCAAGCCATTCCACCTTGTCTGATATATAAAAATACATACTACATATATATACACAATACATATATGATATAAACCCCTCTTGTCTGATACATTTATAAATAGCTACTGATGGTTCCTCTGAGGGGGTGGAAGAAACCTCAGATCACTTTTGGATGAGAATCACTTGACATGATCAGCAGCCTGGTGACCACATGGCAGCTCCCGCTCCAGATCGATCCTCCTGGCAAGAGGCTTTAAATTTCCATGGAGGTCGGAGCTGATGTCATTGCTGTGAAATGGGGCCGCACTGAGCTCCTGCTTTCACTTGCTCTGCTCAGGATCTGCATCCCAATGCTTTTCTGGCTCTATGCTATGTTTCGGAAACCATGGAATGTCCTACCATTGCTGTCATATCACTGGGAATTATTTAATCACAGTCAGGTGAAGGGCAGAATTTGGTGAGCAAAATAGTTGAAGGAAACACAATTATAGAATCAAAGAATCCCAGACTGGTTTGGATTGGCAGGGACCTTAAAGCTCATCCAGTGTCACCCTCTGCCATGGGCAGGGACACCTTTCACTGTCCCAGGTTGCTCCAAGTCCCATCCAACCTGGCCTGGGACACTTCCAGGGATCCTGGGGCAGCCACAGCTTTTTCTCATTCTTAAATTTTAATTTTTTCAATTATAATGATGTTAAAATATCTTTTATTTAAATTACTCTGCAAATACTTGTCTGTCAGGACATCCAGAGGCCCCTCTTCTGTTTAGCAGCTTAGAGCTGCTGTCATTCCCAGGGACAAGAGGACACGTCACGGGGTGTTAAGTCCTTGAGAAGCATTCCTGGCTCCCTCGGATTGTGGTGCAGCTTTAAAAACCTTTATCTTTGTGCTTTTTGCTGAGGGTTATTGTTGCTTCCCTTGGTTCCCYTAGCAGAACAGGTGGCCTTATTCTTTGGTGTCTTGGCAGATTTCCTCTTAAGTCTTACTTTAGTGAGTTGAAAGAGGAAGAGGGCACAGGGTGCTTTTTGAAGCCATATTCACTGAGGGTTTATTCCCACCAGCGTTGTGAAGTCTGACATAGTTACTCTGCTATTCTTTGCTGTTTTGAAGCAATTACAGTTTCTTGGTTTCCCAATCTTGAAGTAGAAGATATTGTCCTATAAAAGAAGAATATATCCAAGACAAGCATTGAAACACAGAAAGAAGGATCACAGGTTTTATTCACTGCCCCAGGATTTACCCACTTCATCTTGAGACACACACGAGTTTTACAGGAGCTTGTGAGGCCATGGAAACAAATATGGTCAGCTCTCTTCATCATGGATTAGTTGGTGGTTGAGCAGAATTTCTTTATGATGAATTTTRACATTTATTAACCCCCTCATTCCCCCACCTTTGTCCCTTGAAGCCTGACCTGAAGTGCCTGGTGAGCAGATGTAAACATGCTCCATTGCTGCAATTAGATAATGTTTTTGCATACATCCTCTGTAATAACAGCTGAAGATGGGTGCAACCTGTTCTTTTCCTGCCCTATGAAATCARCAGAGGCCTGATTTTTCTTTAAAAAAAATTCAATTATTAGTAAATATGTCTTGAAAGGCTTTGGGTTTTGTCAACAGTGTGAGCAGCAGAAAGGGAGCGATTCTTGTGATGAGGGAGCTTTCCCTTGTGCTTGAGGGAAAACTGAGCACTGATTTTGCAGGTCTGGCTGTGTCACCTCTGTCACACCGTGTCTCTTTTTCCATTAGCTGCAGGACAATCTGAGTAATCAGATTCCCCAGTGAATCGGAGCTGGGGCACTTTCATTGTTTGTTCTTGTCTCGATGTGTGATTCACTGGGTTTTGACTGGGWCTTTGGGAGGGTGCCTTGCCTGGAGCTGTGGTGAAAAACTGGGATTGTTTATTAGGAGTAGCTGTGAGGAGAGGTGCTTGTTCTGAATCTGTTCCACCTCTGTTTTCTAATTACATGTTTGAATTTCTCCCTGCTCAGCTCACCTATAACAAATCAGACACCCACAGGTTACATGACCCTTATTTCTGTGTCTTCTGATAAAGGTCTTTAAATRATGTTTTCATTAAGGTTTTTAGCAAACATCTGCTGGAGGATTGCTTTTAAAGACCTAGCTGTGTTTGAACTCGGTTTTATTTCAAGTCTAACCCAGCCCAGGTATTTTAGGATGCCCTTTGCAGGTGGCTGTAGGAYTGTAACCCTGACCTGCTTGAAGCTCTCCTGGTAACACATTTGATGTCATGCTATAAATAACTAATGACTTTCCAAACATAATTACTTTCTTTATTGTCCTCTGAATAATGTGTGAAAAGCAGGTGTGAGCTCTGCATCCCCTTCCAGCAGGATTTCCAGTTTACAGGGGCACATTCACCTTCTGGCTGTGCCTGAGCTCTTCTTGCTTAAAATTTTTGATCCAAACCCTCCTTCCTGCCAGATGTGGGTGCAGAACTGAGCTGGGCTCACTTAGACTCTGGTTGTCACAATAGAGCTGATTCCATGAAGAGATCCAAACATTTGGCTCTGTCTTTCAACCACGTCAAAATTAGCAGAGCTGAGTGTTTGAATTCTTGAAGTTCTTKCTGGGTACTGGTGATTGGGACACTTTGCTGGGACTGGCAATGTTTTGTGCTTGAATTCTCCTGAACAAGCACAGGGTGTGTGTGGACAATGTGTCTTGATCTTCTTGTTGCTGGCCAGGAAAAAGCAGGATGAAAATGAGATGGATGGAGGGGTGCAGTGCCCTGGGCAATGGGACAGAAACACTGCTGGAAAAAGGCAAAATTATCCTTAGAGAACTGGCAGGAAAAGAAAGAAAGCTCAGAGAAAYGGTGTCAAGAGTATTTGGTTTTGCCTTAGATCATAAAGCCAGATGAGATCATTTATGTGAGAAGGCATCACTGTGGAGGCTGATTTAGCTGAGTAAAGTCTTGTTTGCTTGAGCTGAAATAGATTTTCAAATCCATCCTTTTCTTGCTTAGATTGATCTCGTAGCCATCAGTTCTTGTTCCTCCCTTGCCTGTTGGGTTGGGAATCCGTAGAACAAATACAGCTATTTGKAGATGTGATCTTGTTGCCTCTTGCCATCTGAAGAGARCTCAAATTTGAACAGGAGATGTGTGATGGCTTTTTAAATCTGTTGTCATTTACTTAAAAACTTTACTTAAAATTTTCTGGCTTGTTGATGGATCATTTACCACCCCTCCCTTCTTTTTAAAGAAGGCTTCATAGTGGTCTAATTCCAACAATACTTTTTGTCCTCAGTGATTCAAACACATTTTTCTCYCCATCTTTAAAAAGCCCCATAAATCCCAATACTCTAATTCTGCCCTATATTCTTTTGTGTCTGCTAAATCCRGTCAGAAGTGTTAAGTGTGTTTTCATGCTTTCATTTGCTGTCAGTACCAGTGAGCCATCTTGCTGTCAGTGATGTGTCTCACTACTTTTTGTTCCTTCAATCAAGGTTTATTTAGATTTTTGTTTAGCAGAAACTGCTCAAAATGCCTCCTGTTCCTGGTTTGTCCAGTTGCTTATCATCTGGGATGGGTTTGTGTGCTCTGTGAGTGCGAACCGTGCTGATGCCTTGGTCAAGAACCTGTTGAGTACCCAAGATTTTTGCAAAAAGAGTTATCTTTAAGCATTTAAACTCTTTTTTTTTCATATATGGAACTTTAGGCTTGAAAAAACTTAATGTGTGCAGAAAATACTGACATTTGTTGCAGTTCTGCCATGATGGGGATTTATTGTGTCTTGCCCAGAAAAGCTGTGGCTGCTCCTGGAAATGTTGGACATGACTTGAAGCAACCTGGGTTGATGGAAGGTGTCCCTGCCCATGACAGGGGGTGGCACTGAATGAACTTGAAGGTGTTTCCAACCTAAACTGTTCTGGGATTCTGTGATTCATTTGGGGATGTCATCAGATGAGATGAAGTCTGAGGCCTCCCCCTTTCTGATGGATCCCTAAATATTCTGGTACAATAGTTTTCTTTAACTCACAAAGGTGATGGTTGTTTTGTAAAGTTTGCACCAAGATTGTGTTGATGCCAGTGGGAGTTTTGTTACGATTGAAGGTGATGTGCCCTAAATTTATGCTGTCCTTTAGACCCTAATTACCAGTGCACTTTGGCTCCATTCCCAGGAATGACCTGAATTTGAGGTGCTGGAAAGTCAACAGCATCTTGTGCTTGGAGATTTGATTTCCACGTATGGGGGTCCTTGTCCAARATAAAATGGACTTTCCATTTGTGTTTTACMTCTTGTWAAGTTTGGAGCATGGAGCTRTTTAATCWAACTGGGATTTCATTGAAGAATTCYTTGGATGCTTCTCTCTTGGCTCAAATGTTCTTGCCCCCTTCTTCCTCCTTGTCTCCTTTCGCTGTGCCATCTGTCTGTCATCTGCTTTCTCATTTCTGTGACCTATTTATGAAATATGTTTGCACAACCCCTTTTGCAATGACTGCAGAGGAGCGTTGGAATTGTGACCAGACTTATTTCCTCTTCCCTTTTGTTCAGTTTGTCAGCTCCAACCCTTTGGATGTGACTGGTGTCTCTGGTCTCATCCGAAATTTATGCAGTGATTTCAACCCGGGGCYGTGCAGAGAATTTTCTGGTCGTGGCAAGGAAGGACAAGGCTGCAGCACAAACTTCAGAGGCTGGGATTTGTCTGAGTCCTGGCAGGAGGTGGAGTCGGGTTTGGGTTGCAGCTCCTGCTTGTCAGAGTTCAACTTTCACAAAGAGGAACTTTATTTCCGAGGCTTTGGACAGTGATTTCATTGTCCCAGAACTGCTGGGCATGAAAGGGGCTCATTGAGGCTCTGTCACCAGTCCAGGTTCTGAGTCCACACCTGTCAAGGGCCAGCAGCCTCTCAGCTCCTACCACTGTGGTTCTCCCYTTTCTCATGTGCAAGGATTAAGGCTTGGATTTGCTGCAGCTGGTCTCAAACTCGGCCCAAGAGCAAATCTGGGAGCAGTAGGATTGCTGTTTGTAGGATCCCACACATGGGGTGAGACACCACAGTGGGATCAGCCAGCATGGGTGGGCCTCCTTTTGTAAAATCATGGAAGGGACCCTAAAGTTCATCCCATTCCATCCCCAGCCATGGGCAGGGACATCTTCCACTGTCCCAGGTTGCTCCAAGCCTTATCCAGCCTGGCCTGGGACATTTGCAGGGATATGGAGCAGCCACAGTTTCTCTGTGCAACCTGTGCCAGGGCCTCTCCACCCTGAGAGGAAAGAATTTCTTCCTAATATCCAATCCAAACCAGCTCTCCTGCAGCTTAAGGCCATTTCTTCCAGAAAAAAAAAATGGTAAATTGCCAACAATCCTCCAAATCTCCCTGTGGTACCTGTTCAAAGTAAAGTAGGAGCTTAATAATTTGGCATGTTCCAGTCAGGACCTCATGTCCCACCTGGCAGCTCATCTGGCAAGGAGGGAGTGCCCTGAGTTGGAGATATTTTTATGCCTTTTAAAAAAAGGTTTAAAAACATGTTAATATAATTGGGGCTGGACGGTGCCATATGCACAGAGAACAAAGCAGTAGGGTTGGATTTGTTCTGGATTTATTGTCCACACTTTTCTGCTAGAGATAGCAAAGAAAAAAAACAGGGAGAGGGAGGAGGACACAGCAGTGATGAMAAGGCGGCTCCCTTTTGGTTTCCTGCCTGCTCAGTGGGAATGGATCTATCCTGCCAGTGATGGACCTGAGGCTGAGCATCTCTGTTTGCACATTTACATAATTCAGTTCCAAATAATCCTAAAATCACAGAATCACAGAATGCTTGGGGCTGAAAGGGACCCTAAAGATCATCCCATTCCACCCTCTGCCATGGCAGGGGCACCACCCACTGGACAGGGTTGCTCCTGTCCAGCCTCATTTATTTTCCCAGAATTGAATGTTCCATAGGCAGAAGGGATGGCAGGATTTTGAAAATTTCCTGGATTTCCCTGCCCACTCTGGGTATGSGTTTTCTCAGCAGATACATCTAGGAAATTTTGCCACTTGCTTTGCAAGTGTCCAGCCTTGGATGCTGCCAAATCAGAGCTTTGGGGGAAGGGTGGACTGAAATAAAACAAGGCAACAAAAAGGCAAAAATAACCCTTGATGCAGGCTGCTGTAGATGTGGTCATGTTTTCKTTTGTAGGTCAGACATGATAATAAATATATTCAGGATTACTAAAGGGGAGAAATAGCTGTAGCTATTTCTTTTTGAGTTTTGTTTGTTGTGGGGTTTTTTTTTCTTCTTTTTTTTATTTTGAGACATTGAGGAAAGAAAATGGAGCACAAGGGGACAAAAAGAATTGCTGAACACAGCGTGGCCTTTTCTCAGCTTTAAGGAATAGCCAGAGTGTCTCTGGGAAGAACCTGAGCTGCAGGGAGAGAAGGAGAAAGCATCCTAGAGTGTGTTTCARTTGTAACATAGGAGTAGCTGCACAGTCCTGCTCCCCAAATTCTCATTGAAGATGCCTCACGTAGCTGAACTAATAAAAAACCCAAACAACAGGGTTACTACATGAGTGGATTGTTAACCTGCAGCTGACCCCTCGCTTTTAATCTCAATAAATGAAATGAAGCCCATATAATCGCTCCTAAATTTGTGTGTGTGTATCTGTGACACATATTTTGCTCCASAAGAGCCTGGCAGTGGGGGCAGGGCAGCTGTAGGATCAGAGATGCCACAMGGTGAAAACCCTCCCTTTGTTCTGCTTTTCTTCATCCACCTCCCCTGTGCTTGGGAGGGAATGTGGGCCTGATCAGGGGGAGCCTTTTCTGGCAAGTGTTTAATTAATTAAAAGAGAGAAGGTAGTAAATTGATGGTTACAGTGGAATGTCTTCTGTGATGCTAAAACCATTCCACTCTAAAGTGATCTTGTGCCTGGGACAATAAATACCCCACAGATAASAGCTCCTCTTGACCCTGAGCCAGAACTCCTCTGGCCATGGAGTAGAAGAGGAAAAAATATCAAGTACCAGGGCCAGGATCAAACAGCAAATCTGTGATGGAGCACAGAATGAGCACATTTGGGACTGGGGTCCAGCTTTGAGCCTTTTAAACTGTAAGATTTTATTCTTCCCCTCCACTCTTGCTCTGCCACGTTGCAGAAGTTGGATCCCCTTGGCTGGGATTCATTCCACAGTGGCACTGTCCTGTTCCCTAAGGGAAGGTCTTCCTGTCTGATGTTATAAATAAGTGCCAGATTCCCACCAGAGATGTACAGATATGGACTATGCTGTCAGCTTCTTGCTCTTCTTCCTTTTTGTTTGTTCTTCACCTGGAGTTAATCCTGTAACTGCTCTCAGTGATAATTCATGTGTTCTGCCTCTCTTGTGGCTGGTACCTCTTGGTTCTGTAGGAGAAATGCAGCTGCACACGTGATTTTCCAGAACTCATCACCCAAAATTCTTGTGCAAACTTCTTGTTCAGGGAATCCCTGCTTGGGGTGGGGTTGTCCTCATCAGGRTCTCACACAGCAAACACCATCTGCAGTTTGGATGGTTCACATTAGAATCCCAACATCCAATTTGTGAACAACCTCAGCTCTGCAGACTCATCCAGATCCTGCTTCCTTCCCCCTCCAACGCCTGCGCGCTCTCGGGGTTTGAATTACCCCATGCTCTTTCTCAGCAAAGTAAATAGGGGGTCTGTGAGTTTAAACATTAAGGCCTTTGTCAGCCCACAGCGAGCAGAGGCCTCCTGTGGCTAAAACTATGTTTGGGGGAGGTCCTTTTTTYACAGTGCATTGGGTTGTGTTGAAGGATGGTTTGGCAATGTGGGACTGGGGCAGGGCACAGGTGGAGCTCTGGCAGGAGCTGCTTGTGCAGAGAGAGTTTGGTCCTTGTCCCCAAA
>NW_026623727.1:512091-513297 GCF_030028575.1 Malurus melanocephalus | reverse complement strand
CAGTTCAGAAAATCAGAAGACTTAAAAAAGAGTAAAAGGGAAAATTTTAAATGGATGGATTTTACACCTTATTATTACACCTTAAAATAAAATACGTTAAATCGTATTTACATTCTTTAATATATTGATTTATAGATGTGTTTATGGTCTATGTAAAGTTTCTAGATCCTAGAGTGACACACTGCAGTATTTGAGAACAAAATCCATGTTCATCAAATTGCATGGAAAGTGCTTGCAGCAGCTGAAGGTCCTCTCCCTAGAATGATAATCCTTTACTTGGATATGAGGATAATTCACCTACATGACCTAATTAGTCATGTATAGGATATTYAGATATGGGGATTTTTTTTCAATTTAGGGCCCATTAAAAAGCATAAAAGTCATTCTGACCTGTGTTTTCCTGCCCATGGCCTTTAAAATCCTCTTCAACCCAACCCATTTCATAGCAAATAAGATCACTTCCTGAAGTTGTCTTCTTGTGWGTTTTGGGTGGTTATATTCAGGATGATACTAATAAGCTGAAGAGAATTTGTACCACTTCAACCAATGTAACTGAGATTTATATAGAGGTTATACGCTAAAGAAACACTTGCTGAGGTTTGTCTCTAGTTAATGGTTTTGGTGCTTAGATCRTATCCGAGGTCACGCCCAAGCCACAGATAGTACACTACTGAAAAATGAACTGCTTTGCATCCCCCACTTCATCTGAGTGTGTAAATTTGGGATGTCAAATGTGCCTCTTTGAACCAGTCAAAATAAACATATACATGGCCATTAGAGACAAAACAAAAAATCTGAGAACATGCCTGTGATGGAGGCAAAAATGATATGACTGACACTTCATGATACTGTTATTTTCTTTTKTTGTTCCTAGCTGCATTTTGGTGGAGTCTCTATTTGGCAGCAATTCTAGAGAGGAGATAGTGACATCTTCATTGTACTTCTTATTTTGTTTKGTTTTGTTTTATTGCAGACTTCCTCAAACAGRTTACAACAGACTAGTTTATGTGTTAAACTTTGGCCAGTGAGCAARCTTCTTTCCTTCCTTTGTAGCATCTTATGACTTATTTGTATTTCAGAAGTCTCTAATGAAGGCTTAAGGATGAAGCCTCTAGATTGTTATTTTGTTTTTATTTATATTTTGTCATGCTTAGGGATGCTGATTTTGGACAAAAGTATCATTATTCAAGAAATTCTGCATAGATT
>NW_026623727.1:373239-511436 GCF_030028575.1 Malurus melanocephalus | reverse complement strand
AGGTCAAAATTTAATGAATGACCCCTTGGATCACAGATGCTGGCAAAATGAAGCCTGAAAATTTTAAATTGGCTGGCTGCTGTTATCCTAACAGAGCCCATTAAAGTCACACAAGAGAGCATAACTTATTATGTAGTGAAACTGTGACTTTTTCATGGTTTCTTTGTAAATGTGACAAAATTTATGGATGGCATTAGTGATACTAAGTTGACAGAATTAAAACCACTGTTTATGGACACAGTTCAGTAACTTGATTTAATTAGATTCTCACCACATTGATCTAAGAGGATTTTCAGACAGTATTTTATGATGAGGGTTTGAAAGAGAATGCTGAAATTCTCACACAAGTGAAGAATTAAAACCAGTATTTTCATTTAAATACATACGTGTTTAGCTAACKGCTTAATTAGACTCTTGCACTTTAAAACAGTGGGCAGTGTTTTGTATAGGGGCTTCAGCCACGTCCAACCTGAAAATTCATCTTAAAATAATAGTTTACTGCATTAACACTGTGTATAACAGAGAGCAAGTCACCTCTAACTCAGATAGATACATTAGAAGTGAGACATCAAAATCCAAGCTCCTTTGGTAATATTGACTATACTGGGAACTCCTGACCCTTAGTTCCTTTATTGATACCTAAATTTAACATAGGGTATGGAACAGTATCAGAAGTAAGCGAGGCTGTAAGGATATTCAATTATCTTTTCTGTCAGAGCAGATAATGCCTTTTAATTTCTTCTTTCCCGATTTCTTCCTGTGTCTTTCTCAGTTTACCTGTCCTCATTAATAATCAACCTGGTTGTAAATCTACTAAGCATTGTATTATTACTATTTCATATTTGTTAAACTTTACTGAAACTAGCAGGCCATAATAATCCCTGGCATTTTTAAAATTAATCTTTTGGSCATTTAAATATTGTAAGCTTTTGGAAAATGCAGAATATACCTGTGAAGTGAATGTACGGAATGAGAAATTGAATGCCAATTGAGGCAAGAAAGTTGAAAGAAAAGTCATTAAATTACTGATATAAATTTATGGAGATGTCAGTGTTGCATGAAGGCTTGTGATCTGTTAAATACAGTAAATGCTTTTAAGGACATTATGTTGTATGCATCTTAAAAGATCCTGACAGAGATTTTACTTGAAAAAGCAACATTACCAAGAACTAACATCATGTAGCAAAAAGGCTGTGTTTTATTTTATTCCACACTAGAATGAGATTATAAAATGGAAGTCAAAATTAATAATACTTTTAAAACAAAATAATTTAGATTCTTCTTAAGCATGGAARGTTTAAAAGGAGCAGTACCTTCAATTAGGAGCAAGTAYAAGAAAGTTGGCCTAGCCCCAACTTTTTGCAAGCCAAAGTAAATCTTGAAATGAAGTCCATTGTTGAGGGCTCTGGTGGAAGGGTAGCTGGGAGATCTTTTAAACCACAGATTTATTAATTAAGATTTTGGCAAAAGAATTGCCAAAGTTATACAGACGGCCAAAAACTGGGATGTGGCAGAAGTTCAAGACCACTGAGATTGGCTCAGTTGGAGAAAGCGTGATGCTGTTAACACCAAGGGTGTGGGTTTGATCTCTGTATGGACCATTCACTTAAGAGTCAGACATGATGATCTTTGTGTGATCTTTCCAACTCAGAATGTTCTGTGGTTCTGTGAAATACAAGGCTACTTACTGGAACTCTCTGACAAAGACAACATTTACTTCAGCATCTCTTTCAAAACTGGCAAAAGAAAGTAGGAGTTGTTTTTTTCACGTGTGTGCCCTTCCCTGTATAGTTCCTTCACATTGAGACAYTGAGAGACATTCCTGTTAAATAGTACCTGAATGTGTAYAGCATCTTCTTAAACAAATTCAGCRACAGCTGATCCAGAAACTRTKAAATGTTRCTTCCTCTACAAATTCCTGTAGCAACAAATTGCAGGAATCATCAGGTATTTTTTGTTCTTCATCCAGGGAATGTCACAAATCCATGCATCATATTACTAATTTCAGATTTAGTTGAAAATTGGGCCAATCTCAGTAGCTCTTCCTGTAAAATTCAGAATGGGTTGTATGGGACTCTGAATGCAGTCTTCAGAGCATCGTTTAGAATTGARGAATCCCTCTAGATTCACTTTTCTCAAAAATAAAAGCTGTGATTTATGGTAAGACTGTATTTCTTGCTCATATTTCACCTTCCTTTGCATAGATATTGTAGAAAAAGGAGAAATATTCAAAGATTATCTGTTTCAGTACTTAATGTGCTATAGTAAGGTATCCATAAGCCAGGTGTTGAGTCCTGGCATTAACATTATGTCTTCCATTATGACTATTATTAGCTCCAAGCTAGGATTAAATTTGCATTTTAGTGATGTCCAGATGCATATAAAGAAGTATTTCTGGAACAGGAAAATGAATGCTGTGATAATTTTTCTTTGTATCTCTGATTATTTACTGATGGTGCTCTTAAAATGACATATGTTTATTTAACTTTTAGTTACTTCTGCCATTTTTTCATACTCCTAACTTGTATTTGTGAAATTCAATTTGATATTRAAATTGATGCAATGTAAGAATGCAGGGAAAAGGTTCACATAATTCCAAAATTAAACTTCAGTGCTATATTATAATAAGAAATATGCCTGCACATATGTATTGGCTAGATGCAGGGTTTTTAAAATGATAATTTAAAATTCTGCTATCAAACATCAAAGTTCATTATGAAATATTCTCAAAATATTTTTTTCCCAAAGGAGAGAACGAAACCCACAAAGAACTCTGCACCTGTGCTTTTCTTGGTTTTTTTTTTTTTTTAATTTCTCACACTAATGATTCATGATCTAATACTTTTATTTGTTGTTCTAAAAATTCTGTTGTGATACCTTTCTGAAATGTATTAAATTTAGTGGAAACATTAATGGCTCTGAAAAGAGCAAGGTGTATTGAAGAAAATGGTAGTGTTTAAACTTAAGTAAATGTGGTTTTGTGTTTTTTATTGCACAGTGRATTTCTTTTTTACAGATACTGGTTTAACCTTAGAAATTCTCAGCCTCTCAAATATTTTCGTTTTACTGACAAAAGAATGTCATGACAATATTTAAGGCTGCTGAACAAGAGGAACAAAAATTTTGTTTTTTGTAAATATACCCAACTGGCCAACACTGATGTATTCAATTCATTGCTTTCTATTTCGATTGTAAAAATAACCCAGCAAAGCTTCCTTCTTTGAAAGGGTTATTCTAGGGAACATTTGCTTTATAAAGAATAAAATATATTTGGTGTTACTACATTTGATATAAGACAGAACATGTGCAATTCTTACCCTGTATTTACTATGAAGTGATGCTCGCTTTTTATTACTAGAATTCAGAGGTTTTTTTCTTAGAATAGACATAAAACCCCCTTCCTTAAGGAGTTTCATGGTTCATTTTAAAAATACTTTCTTTTTATAGTGTTCTTCATGCTAAAATAAGTAATATAATCTCTAAGGCATAATGGATGATATATGGGAAGAGCTGCTATTGCAATGAAAACCAGTGAAGTTTGAGGGGATTGTACTGTAAAACAAGGCTAATCTAAGAAAACACAGTGATAATATTGCTGAATGTTTTTGCTTTCAGGCATTTGACAGAATGTTGATGTAGACAATAAAAGGGCACATTCATCAAAATATGTAATTTAATTTAACACCCACCCCCACCACCTCCCACCCTCCCAACCCAGTTTAAGATTTCACATGATGGTGAAGAAACCCCTTGGGACATTTAAAATTTATGAGGAGTTTTGAGATTTCATTCATTATGTTGACAATATGCACAGCTTCTTTTCAAATGGATTGGACCAAARAAAGGTGAACAGACGTGGTTGAAATACCTCTTTCCGCAGTGTGTGCTAAATCATGTGAGTTACTTCTGCTTATATGTTTCCCCAGAGGGCTGTTTAATGTGCTTGATTATATAGAGCTGCAAATTTTTAGCTGTGGTTTGGTATTTATATTGAGCCATAAATTTATAATTCATCTATTGCTTTCTGGGAAGACCATTCATTCTCAGATAGAATTAAGGGCAGCAATTGATTTCCTGCTAAGTAAGACTCATATCAGTTTAAAATATTAAAAATGTTAACAAGAGTCTCCATGTGAAGCAAATATGTGTTCTAAATATTGCTTCTAGATATGAATACCTTTTCATAATTATAAATTTGCATGTACTTCTTTAAAGATACCTTCTGAATGGAAAGCAGTATCTCTAATGTTTTTACCATTTGAATTTTGATTGACAGAAACATTTCTGACAACAAATCTTTGCTGTGGCTGCATCTTTATTCTGACAATAAACCCTACTAACAGAGTGTAATTTTAGCTTGTAATTTTAGTGTTTTTGGTTTGTATTGAGTACCAAGGTGAATATTGCATGAGTTAGGGGTCTCATCTGCTCATAAGTACCATAACGAAACCTGCTTTATAGAAAAAAAAAAAAAAAGGATTAAGCAGTGATTGCTTATCAGCTGTGTATCAGCACATGTCTTTGTGAAATTTGGAATGGGCCTGATTCACCAAGATGCAGAGCAAAATCTTTTATTAACTGAAGCTGTCTTTTTCTGATCAGCAATTAAGCTGCCAAGTAAGTCTGCTTAATTTCACTTCCATCCTGTGAAAATCAGCTGCTATTTTCATGATACTGATATAACAARTAAGAGAGGAAAGAAATTGCCACTGTTGACAGAGTAGAGAAAACTTTGTTGTGTTATTTCAACTTAATTTATACTTGGAATTGCATCCTGCTTCAGAATTTAGGAAACATCAATCTCCCTTATCTCCCTCTCTCTCCATGTACTCTTTCTCTCTTTTTTCCTCTCTTCTTTCTCTGCATTGTTTTTGCAGTGAAGAATATATGCTGTGTAAAGTTGAGTGAACTTGGATCATTTCTCATCAGAGAGACATTTATCCTGGAGGATTTCAGCCCACATTTTCCCTTTAGAACTGTTTACTATAAACTTTTTCACTCGACATGAGGTAATGTGTATCCTTCCTGAGGATAAAGGAAAATTTTTTCTGTAAATATTATTTCCCAGTTGGAGTCTGATTTTGTGTCGAAGCTGTGTTGCTATCTAGAAGAAAAACTTCGTCCATCTAGTTTTTATTTGCCATGTGAATTCTTTATTTGATTAGTTTGTTGTTGTATACAAGTATGGATGAAATACATCTTAAATCTGAAGCAAAAGAAGCGGTTGCCATCCTGCAGTGTTTTGGCTACTTGGTTAAAGATAAATGCCCATTGTTTTTCTAGCAAGTACTAGAAAACATGTTCTATAATTTGAATTTTCTGGGGAAGAATTTCCTTCATAATAGGCTCTAAAATGGTTCCAGTTCTCCCCTTTTTCCTAGCCAATATTTTGTTTCCATTGGCACATAGTTTTTTCCCTAGCACTTGAAGTTCAGAAAGAAGAGCCTTTAATATTTTATTGAACAAGATTTCAAACTTTCAAATTTCTAAAAGATTGTATTACTCCTGTTGATTATGAGTTAAAAAAGAAAATAAAAAGCTTGCTTAGTTTTAGTTTTGCCACTTTAGTTTGGAGTAATCTAAGACTTAACATTACTTGTTTACTCTAAGCTCTCAATTTTAATTGTCTTCTATATCAAGCTTTGAATCTAGTAATTTTTTAAGCATTTTCCAGAAATGGCATTTATCTAAGATTGTCTAAATTCAACTCTAAATTCACAAAGCTTTCTTCTTTTTCTAAGAAGTACCACCTGCCAGGTTGGCTCCTGTAGGTGTGACCTCTAAGCTGGCTTTCAGTGCTGTATCTGCTGCCATTTGACCGYGGTGTTCATCCGTACGCTTGCTAAGTGTAACTTCTTTTGCTTTCCTCTGTTGGCAGGTCTTGGCTGCATTGCCTGCAGTTTTATGTTATTTTGCAAATACCGTGCATGGCCCTACATCCCATGTGCTCATCTTTCACTATTTCTAGTGGTAATTCTTTTGTGAGGGTTTTCCTAAGCTTTTACTTTGTATTCTTTAATTTTTTTATTTTCTTCTGTCCCCAAAATAAGTATATTTGGTTTTTTTGTTTTATTTTTTTCTCCTTTCATTTTCTTTTGGGACTTTTATTTTTGTCCTGAGGGATTTCTGAAGCCTTCTGTATCACATACCACTCTTTTTCAAGTGTGAAGTCGTATCTTTTGTTAGTTCCTTGTGTCTTGCCCTCCACCCTGCAGCTTTGAATAACTGAACTGATTTAGTTTTTATCTGGTATAATGAAATCTGCCAACTGTCTTAATTATAAGTCTGAGATATTAGTTTAAAATTAACAAAAGATACTTCAAGGAATTCTTTCACTTTTTGAATTTCATTTGCAACCTTTCAAAAGTGTCTCTTTTGGGGTTTTCAGCATTACTGCAACTTCAGTTCAGAGCTTAAATTTTCAGTCTTGCTCTCAAAACTKGTTGTCATCAGTAGGTACAAGTTCAGCAAAAATAAAAATGTAGTTATAGTGAAATTTATTTTTCACTTAATGTGGATTCCATCTTTTTGATGCCTTATCAATCAGGCTAATCTGAAATAGAGGCCACACAAAGTTAAGAGAATGAGAATACACAATTTTAATACAGGCCTGACAGGCCTGCTGGTACATTAGGGCAGACAAAAGCCTCCTCCTGAGGCTACACCCAAAATGGACGCCAGGTCACAAGATCTTCACCTTTTATAAGTTCTGCCTTATTAACATATTGGGTCTTAAWTCTCCAATGATCTTTACAGGTGATGATGTCAACCACCCCAAACTTGCTCCCCCCCAACTTGCTGTTGTTTATATATTTTGGGGCTCTGAGGCAGCGAGGTGTCCTTGGATTCAGGCTCAGAGAGGGATTGTTTGGTCTAAAGATGAGAACGGTAGTTTTAGTGCTGTACTAGAGAAGTACAAGAATACAGATGCATGAAAATACAGAAACAAAAAATCCTAAGGCATCATTTTCACCCATAGATGTCAGATACTTACTTGACTTTCATTTTACTGTCCATCAGAGTAAGACTAGTTTCAGCTTGTTAGTGGCCTTTAGTTCCTGCATTGCTGTTACTCCTTTCTCTCTCATTCTTAGGTGTCTGTCTTCTTAATTTGTCTGATAATCATAAAATAGTTTAGTTCCTAACTGTCAAGTTGTAGACTTTCAAGTTTGGAGTCCAAACACATGCTTAAAGCAGAGCTAACATTAGATCAGGCTGTGAAGGCACTTAAACGGGCATTTTGAGTATCTCCAGTGGTGAAGTTTTCTGTGAGTTCCAGTTTTGTGCTATGTAGCACTGAGGAGAAGAAAAAAGTATTAAAAGAGCAAGTGTTACTGAAGTTCAAGCTCTGTGTTTGAGAGTCTGTGATGTAGGGAGAGATGCTGATTTTCTTCCCAATTGGACAAGAAATTTTGGTACTTATTTCTGAAGATGCTTACATTGATGTCACTCTAGAAAACATGACAGTAATTCTGCTGGAACTGTGACTATGGCTGATAGAGTGCAACTCTCCGTGAGTGAAACATACTCTACAATCAGAACCTGACCAATTAGTAAAGAACATATTAAAAAACCAAAAAACCCAAAACCAAAGCAAACCAAATCAAAGCAAATCACCAAAACTCCCACAAACTAATCCTTGGTAGGAGATCAGTCCTAGTAGTATTATTTTTGTCTTACCGTTACTATATTTCTCTTTAAATTCTTTGTTCTGTGATAGTGGCCATTGTACTGTTTTTGATTAATGTATCAAAATATTAAAATGTTACTGAGAATAGTAATTTTCAGATTATCAGTCAGATRTTATGTATTTGACTAAATGAATATTAGTATTATGCAGAGATTATGTTGCGCAATGGCAAAGACTTCTTGTTTTAAAAATGTATTGTAGTGTGGAAAAACATGAAAAATGCTATATGAGGGGGGCRTTTTGTAGTTACCTCCTTCAGGAAGAAAACATAATAATTATCCAATACAAGCATGGAGATTTAATGAATTCTCTGTAGAAATCGAAAATAATTCCTGTTCACAGTTTCAAATATTTTTAGTACTGTTTGGAAATGAAGACTATCCTTGAAGGACAGGTGGCAATTAATTGCATACRAAGCACTTCTGTTTGCTGTCTCAGATTCCATGAAAAAAATAGGAAATTTTACGATATATACTCTATTATCCTTTCATATAATGGATGAAAGGAATGGAGTGGAAATGAAATCAGGAAAAGAAATGAAATCTTGCAGTTTCAATCAGCATCAACTCAGCAAGCTTTGGACCATTTATCTGCACTTCCTACCATCTCTTCCTTTCACTTGGTTCCCTGAATTCACCGTTTCTGGGAGTAGAATTTCTGGAAGTTTCGCTCCTTTATACTCCATCTCATTTTTCTCCAATCCCCTTTTATGCATTCACTCCATTCCCAAATTCTCCTCATTTTTTTTTTCCACTGGCATTATATATTATCCTATCTCCTCTCCAGAGTGTTAGTTCCACTTGTTCTCTGATTTCAGGATTTCATTTCCTTTCCTGACAAAAAATCCTTCCTGTTAGGAAGGGAAATGAAATCTTATGATTTCAATTAGCATCAGTTCAGCAAGGTTTGGTCCATTTCCCTGCACTTCATGTCATCTCTGCATTTCACTTAGTTCCCTGATTTGAACATTTCATCATCTGTAGTTTTGCAAGTTTGGTCCTTTTCACTGCATCTCATTTCATCCCAATCCATGTCATTCCATTCATACCATTTCCAAAATTTCGTTTTTTTTTTTTTCCCAAAAGCATTTTATTTTATAATATCTCCTTTCCATAATGTCTGTTACATTTGATCTCTGATTCAAGATTTCATTTCCTTTCCTGAAATAAAGGAAAGGAAATGAAATCTTGCAGTTTCAGTGAGCATCAATTCTGCAAGATTTGGTCCAGTTTTCTGCACTTCATGTCATCTCTTCATTTCACATGATTTCCTGTGCCTCTTTACTTCTTCTAGAAATTATTAAAATAATAGTTTATCACAGGTTAAAGGGAGATTTCTAGATTTTATTATTATCATTAAAACCATAATCCTTCTCTCTTATGCTCATGAACACTGACATATATATTGTTAAAATATAGATTGTTAAAATATTCAGTTGCTATTGAAGATAAATTGTTCCAGAAGATCACTTAATTATGCAATTAATTGGGTATTTTCTGTTTTTGCTTTGTCACTGTAACAAATAAGAAATGTAGGATCTTGGCCTGCCTTTATGAACACCTGCTTTTATTTATGAAAATTAATATARAAGTAATTTCCCCGTGCCATGGGCAGGGAGCATTCCACTAGACCAGGTTGCTCAGACCCCCATCCAAACTGACCTTGAACACTACCAGGGATGGAGCATCCACGTCTCTGGGCAACCTGTTCAAGTGCTTCACCACCCTCACAGTAAAGGATTTCTTCCTAATATCCACTCTWAACCTCCCCTCTTTCAGTGTAAAACCTTTTAACCTTCCTCTTGTTCACTATATGCCCTCTTAAAAGTCCCTCCTCATCTTTTTTGCAGGCCCCATTTAGTTACTGGAAGGCTGCTCAAAGGTCTCCCCAGAGCCTTCTCTTCTCCAGGTCGAACAACCACAACTCTGAGCCTTTCTTTATCAGCCTTCTGATCATTGTCACAACCCTCCTATAAACCCTCTTGAGCAGGTCCATGTCTTTCTTGTGCTGTAAGCCCTGAGCTGGATGCCGTGCTTCAGGTGGGGACTTACCAGAGTGGAGTATTGGTGTAGAATCACCTCCCCAGGACACAGTTGGCTTTCTGGGCTGCCCATGCACATTCCTGGCTCTAATTCAGTTTTGCATGCACCACTGCCTTCAAGTTCTCTCTGCCGGGTTGTTTTCCAGTCATTTCCCAGCCTCTATCCATGTTTGGGATTGCCCCAACCCAGGTGCAGGACCTTGCTCATGGCTTTGTTGAATTTCGTGAGGTTTGTACATCATCCAGTAGGAGCTCACACAAATAGCTTGGTTGCAGCCTGACACACAGTTATTCCTTAGCTGCAAACATCCATTCAGAAAACAAGGGACTAACTTCCTAATAGTTTATGTCATTCTTATATCATTACCCTCCTTATGATGTATTTATAAAGGATTGTATTTAACAAATACCAGGCTCTCACCCTGCTGTTAGAATTGTAAAATATCACATCTCCTATCCTTATTTTGCTATATTGACAAAATGACTGTACAATCTCAGTTAGTAAATCAATTATGAGAAAAGGTATTGAATTTTTTTTTGGTAAAGTGGAGTCAGTACTATGAATAGAAGTATTCATTCTAAGCATTTTGGTTTTCCATCTCAAGCAAAAGAGAAGTTATTAAATCAAAACAGGAACACCATGACCAGGTACAAACTCATGCATGTTTTCTAGTATTCATGTTGCCTTTACAATTTCTTTCTGGAATTTTGTGTCTCTATCACATTCTACCAGCATCCACAAATTAATTAGTTCTTACAGGTTTTTTCCAAAGAAGTTTTTTTCATACCCCCCCAATTTTAATGTAAGTAATAGCAAAAATAGTGTCTTGTCTTTTGAAATATAGAAGATTATTGCGAGAGAAAATGTGAGGTATTTAAATCTGTTTTTTTTCAAGTGTGAAGTTAGAATACTTGTGAGGGAAAGATTAATAAAATGTGAGGCTAGGTAAGGATTAAACCATATAATCATACTGTCAATAAGGTGAACAATTAAATGCCAAAAAAAAAATCAAGAAATTATCTGAAATTAAGCATATATGTCAATCAGGCAGCTGATGGTAGTTCATAGTGCTAATATGAGCAAATGTCATAGCTTGGCTTAATAGAGGGGTATGCTTTCTCTGTGCTTTTTGTAAATAACCATTTTTTAAGTCAATATAATTGTCAAGTAATTTTGAAATTTTTCATTATGTGAACAATGAGCCCTTTTATAGTTTAAAGTAATTTTAATTAGCATTCTATATGATGAGGCAATTTGGCTGACTTTTCAGAAGGTTTTAGTGTTCGCTCTGATTTGCCCAATTCCTCACTGTTTATACATTTTTAGCCTGAAATTACATTGGGACGTGTTATATAATTCTGTGGGTAGGGAACACGTTTAAAGTCTGCATTTTTTATCAATATGCATCATTAAATCACTTGAATCCCTTGAGTACTGCTTGAAAGATGAAGCGTTTGGCTTGCTGAGCTGYGTTGGTACCTGCTTTCATTCAGACTTCTAAGCAGATAGGGTTTTGCAGTGTGGCTGTTTCAGGTTTTCTGTGTGAAACATTTCTTTTGGGTTTTGAACACTTGGAGTGGACTCCTTGGCAGGAGATCCAAAATTTACTCCCATTTTATTTAAAAAGGAACGGAAGAATGGATGTGGAGGCATATTCTACATGAGGAAAAAACAACTTGCTAAAACTCTCTCCCCTTTCCCTGTCTGTATTCAGCCATGATTAAGGAACCATGCTTTGTTCCTGATATGGTATAACCATGGCTTAGGTTTTTGAGGAGAATTCTATGTTAAAAGAACCAAGATAATGTCTACAGAGTAGAATGATGCAAGCTAAGTAGGGCAAAATGAGAGATGTGGGTTATATTGATGAAGTGGAAATCAGCAATAAGACCAGCTGGAAAACACCAGCATGAAAAAACCTAAAGACAAAAATGGATGGTTTCTGAATACCAGTGAAGGATGCCCGTTCCAACATGAATGATAGCACTTAGGGGGAAAAGGCTCTCTGTGTCTTAACTGGATGGTGAAAATACTAATGCGTAGTTACCTAAAAAAGGAAGGTATATTTACTGTGCAATAGCCAATAAATAGTCTTACATGTAATACTTACTGCTGAGTAAATGATTTTGTTAACGATATTCTAAGGTTTATTCTGTTTTCAGTGACTTTTTGCATGCAGCTAATGATACTTGAAAAAAGTGACTCAAAGGAGGGCTGTATACCTTGTTAAAGAATTCAAATGAGTTTTTTTTCAAGATCTGAAACYTTTTTCACCCAGTATTACATGACACCTGAGCTGACACTGGAGTTTGTGTTCATGCAAGCTTTCTATAAATTATTCCACCAGAGTTAAAAAAAATTAATAAATTAGGGTTGTATCATTTACCATGCCTTTTTTTCTCCTGGTGGTAATTTGCTGTCTATTATTGTGTAATGTATATTGTTCTAGTATAGTCTCCATCTTGAAAACTGCTTTATTAGCCATTTTGTAAGCTATAGTGTACATTAAAGTGAAATTGAGTCCTAATATTACTGCACTATCACAGTAATGTGATCATATTCTTTCTGCAGTAGGAGGTGGACATAAATCTGTCAATAGCAAAACCTGCAAAATAAAAATACAAATCCACACCATTGTATTGATGTGTTTTTTAAGACCTCAGGTCTATCAACCAGCTAGCCTGCATATATTGGATTTATCTCTGCTGCCGCAATGAAGAAATCAATTCTGTAGTTTTTCACATAAGTGCCATAAAAATCAGATACAGGATGTCATTGTGCTCATTTGAAAAGAACAGATTTATTGTTTACATTGAAGTTGAAAAAATATGTGAATGTAAAAAACAGTTGAAGTAAAGAAGAAGATAATTCTGAATTCCATAGAACCTTGTGGACATGGTCCAGGACAATCAGTTGTAGTCACCCTGTTTGAGTAGGTGTGTTGGATCAGATGACCTCCAGAGATTCCCTTCCAAACATTCTGATTTTGGGAAAATAAAATATAAAGAAACCAAGGTGCCTCCTATCACTACAAAAGTGTTTGTGAGTAATGGAGAATTGATTTACTTTTTTTATCATCCTTGCACATATTTTAGTAAGAATGTACTATGTAACATTTCTAGACTGAAGAGATTCTGGAGGAACAGAAGAATAAAAATGGTTTGTATGGTTTTTTAAAAAAGCCTTATGCAAAAAGACAGAAATTCTGAGTTTACTTAGTCAAGGAAATGAAGATGAGGAAGAAACACATAATTCTTGATGTAAGGAATAAGTTCTCCAGGAGTTCTCCAGGAATAAATCAAATATTACTGATTATACCTCAGTGCAAAAAGACTCTACTGTATCATCTCCATCTTTTCCAGACCTAATTTTAACTCCTTCCCTTGCTCTTCCATATGAAAGAAATGCATTATTATTAAAAATCAAAATGATTTCTGACCAGAGAGCCTTAACTCTTGCTGTTGTTAATGATAATAGTTCCCCTAAATTAACCTGGAGATTAGAAGCAGGGCACAAATGCACAAGTGCGTGTTGGTGGCTGCATGATAGATTTCTGTTACTACTGATATGTAGTATCAGTACAACGGTACCATATTTCTGTACTACTGATATGTATTCTGTTACTACTGTTACTAATAATATGGGGCAAGGTGTCTCATAAAGCCATTGTGGCCATATTTTCTGAATTCTCTTAAATATTTTACCTTCTTCTCAATCTTTATTTTCCAGACAGAAACACATATTGCTTTAAAAAAGCATTCTAATAAACAAGGTGATGCTGACTGCACAGCAACAGTTTTCTTTTGTTCCAGTTTTCTTTTGTTTTTCACCTTGAGTCTTAAATGTATTATTGCCAAGAGTGTTCTATCTTTTGATCCCAGACTTGAGAGGAGGTAAGAAAAAAGCAGTATTTGTGAGTTCAGTAGGCATAGCAGAACATAAGTCTATTACTGTCTTTTCATCCTATGTTTGCCTCATAAATACCAAATTTAAATAAAGCTTTTGTTCTTGCTATTTTGCTTTAAACAGATTAGTTTCCTTTTAAAAGGCCTGAATATACATGTTCCGATTTTTTTCCAAGTACATTTGGTAAGGACGAAGCTTCTAATATATGATAACACAAATAAGTGGTTAAATCAACATTGTAATCTGTTTTCCTTGCATTTACTTCAGAGTCCAAGTTTCGGCTTTACAGTTTGAGTTGTTTCAGTTCACAAGAAAATTTATTATGCAGGTACTGGCCCACCACGCTATCCAGACCCAAGGGATGTTTGTGTATAGATCTAGAAATGTGTTTTTTCCACCACACACTGCTCGATATTTCAGTATATTTCTTAGAATATTCTTTAATTTTTGCTGGCAACTGCACTTCTGATTCTCATTTAAAGTGGAATATAAACCATGAAGGCATAGCATAAGCACTAATGTCCAGCAGGATTCTTTTGCATCTCAGCAACCATACTTAGCTATGAAGTTTTCTAATATTTAACTAATATATTTATTAAGCCATTGGCTCAGTTTACTTATAGTTGCATTCTAGGCCGACCTTATTGTAATGGAATTTTGCCAGTGTAGCTGTGCTGGGTCATTGTAGGGGAACAGCAAACCAGCTAAAGGTGCTGTGCAGGCACTTCTAGTCTGAATTCTGCTCTGCTGACAGCAAATACCCCTTTTCTGCTTACTCTGTGTCGGGCTGCAGAGGTGATGTAACTATCAGAAATAATCCTGTTGCCATGTCATTGCTGGATTATGTCTTATTTAAATGTATCTGTCTAAAAATGAGATTTTTAATAGAGCATAGTCACTTAGACTTCCTTTATAATTAACTGGGCAAGCAGGCACCCCAAGAGAGCCATATATCCCACTTTAAAGCACATCTGATATAGATGGAATGAATTGTCTTCTTTACATGCTTGTCTGTTCAGATGAATTGGATGGAGGATCTGGGTGATTAGACTAGGCAAACCTATGCTTCAGATGGGTGAAGTTAAGCGTGATGAATTTGAAGTGTAGGGTACCATACAAGCAGACAAACTTGCAGTGAATAACTGCAAGTCATTTTGATGGATAATAATTGCACCATGAATAAATTTTTTTAAACAAAATAATGAATTGTSTTGTTAGTTGGAAAATAGGAGCGAGCTGTTAGTAGGCAGTTGTATGCAAATTCCGCAAAGACAATTATATGTAAAGTAGATTAGGCATTTCAGGAGAAATGGTGAAGATGTAAGAATGACATATTATCTTGAAGGGACTTGTTGATTTATATGCATGATAAGATACACAAGGAAGGAACATTTGAATTGCTGGTGAGTAGTAAAGAAAAACAAGCATCTCTCTTGGAACATAGCTTCTAGTCATTTCTAGAACAGTAAGTGGGCTTGACTGTTTGTAGGAATAATATAACTATGTAGAATGTAAGTAATTAAAGCTAATGAGGGATTATTAGTGGGAGAATAGAATCACAAATGCKTCAAACCCTCATTTAATTTTAAAGAGAAGGGATGAAAATTTTAAAGAGAGCAGATGACCTCATCTGGCAGTATTACTACAAGAGGACTTTTTGAGTCTATTGCGGACAAGAATCTGTTGTGATCAGTTTTATTGTCCATTATATTTGGACAGATTTGAGCTAAGTATCAGTTTACAAACAGCTGTAATAGTGTACAGATCATCTGATTTTGTGTTACCTTTTAATGATTAAATGTTTAACCTTTTTAATACTAGCTGATTGGGTTTAAGAGGTTGGCAAAAACATCCCTTTCATAAGAATAATCTCTAGTTGGTTTGTTAATACAGTGGTCTGAGTTTCATGCTTCAGCTCAGATCTGTTCAATTTGTGGAACATATATAGAGCAGATAAGTGAGGGAAAGGAGCAGAGTGAGGTGATCTTCCTGCTTTATTTCAAGCTTACATCATCATCCTAGAATCATAGAAAGTTTTGGACTGGAAGGGACTTGGAAGATCACCTAGTTCTAACCACGAGACAGGGCCACCTTTCAATAGACCAGGTTGCTCAAAGCCACATCCAGCATGATCTTGAACGCTCCCAGGGATATTTTTTTTATTGCCCCCTTCTTCCCCCCCCCAATTTCCTTTTCCAGATATTGATATTTTGCTTACTTATGTAACAGCTGAGAGGATCAAGGAATGATAGAATGCATGCATTTCTGTACAAGTTGATGCATTATAATAATTTTTCAGCATTAATAGTTCATTACTATCTGTAGACTTTATATTTCAAATAAATCCAAATAATATAATAATAAAAAATAGGCAAAATGAAACAAGGCCACAAAGGTTCATTGTTGTGATGACTCCTAGTTTCTGTCAATATTTCTGTGTTCATTCATCTTTGTGTTTTGAGCAGTATTCTATTTCTACTGCAGTATTGATTATTTTGCATGTTGGAATGGCTTAATATCTTTATAGAGGCCTAAAAGAAGATGTGTTTCTGCCTTGTGTTACTGCTAACRAGTAATATAGGAAGTTATGCAGGGAAACGAGAAGCATATGGACAATAAAAATGGAAGGTGAGAAAGCATAATAAAAAGAGGGGGAAAAAAGAATAATAGAGCTGCATGAGAATGGAACTTGTACTGATGGTAGAAGGCAATAACTAAATCCTTCCCATTACACAGATTGTTTCTTAGTGATACATTGTGTGTAAACCAAATGCAAAGTTTCTATTAAGGTTTTCATTGCTTAATGCAATGATTTCTAGGGTGTACGTAGAGAAGATTTGGTAATTAGTACATAAAGCTATGCCTTGGCTTTATACAAAGGAATATTACGCAGGTGGGAGGAATGTATACATGACTCTCTAGATTTGTTGTACGCATATACTTTTCAAAAGCCTTGCTTGAATAAGAAATGGAAAAACGGGCTAATAAAAGTTTATGCCCTAGAAATTCTTAGCTTATCCTTTACTCATCAGGTATAGGACACTTCAAAATATTTCATAGGATATTAAGTAATTTTTGTCTGCAGAGTGTCCCGCACTTAGAAAATTTTTCATTAACATGTCTAACCTGGCCTTGGAATTTAAGCAGATGAGACCTGTCATACTTTTCACTGTGTTTTCAAGTAAGTCTTCTTTTGTGTTTCACTGCTATCTTCTCATTGTGTATATTTAGGATCAGACATCGTACATGTTTTCGCTGTTTCCTGCTCCACTTTTTCAGTTTCAGGAAAAAGTAAACAGCATAAAGAGCAGAATTCTCTGCACGTGACGTCCGCTTTCAGTCTTTGACTCTATTTAGAATCTTAAAACTTGTCTACAGATATTTCTTCGTTTTAATTTCATGGTCTGTAATCTTGTTGTTTGAGTTTGAATTTATAAAGCCTTTTCACTCACCTCTCAATTTCATATGATTTGTTGTATAAGATCTGTATTTCTCTAGCTCATTTATTTAGGGTAGGTTTAGGTTAGGTGTCAGGAAAACATTCTTCACCCAGAAGGTGGTTGGGCACTGAACAGGCTCCCCAGGGAATGGTCACAGCACCAGCCTGACAGAGCTCAAGGAGCATTTGGACAATGCTTTCAGGCACATGGTGTGATTGTTGGAGCTGTGCTGTGCAGGGCCAGGAGTTGGAATTTGATGGTCCTTGTGGGTCCCTTCTAASTCAGGATTATTCTGATTCTCAGACTGCAGCTACCAAACACTGATATTTTCGAAGGTGATACTTGCTTTTGTGAGTTTCCTCCTCCCTTTTGCAGTAATATATAAATATCCAGATCTTGTGTGTCATTTAAAAGGGGCTTAGGGATGAGGTCTTGGTCTTGTTTAGACTTTTTAGTCTCTGAACCTTAAYTGGAAGATACATGCTTTGGGGGACACCTTACCCCCATAATTATGTATAGAGGAAGAGCATCAGCAGTCTCAATGTTATGTTAGCAGTTTGTAGAAAAAGGTTTTAATTAATTTCTGACAACTTATATGTTTTAGTAATATATGGAAGGTATAAATTTCTTGCTTCTATGCTTTAGCTTCTCTCTTTATTCCCTTATTGGAATTTTGCTATTGGGAGCTTGCTATTACAGCAAACTCCTGGGTCAGCTGCTATGTGTTCTGTCTGCCATCTTTCTTTTCGAGAACTCTTTCACAGGAATCTGCTAAGGAAGACTTTTACAGTTGTTTCTTCCTCTGAGGACTGCAGAGTCAGTTATTTTCATTAGGAAAATGGCTTGGTGGGGACTATGTCCTTAGTCCAAAAAATGAGCAGAAAGCCTATTACATTTCTGCGGTMATTCGCAGGTTGAAAGCTGGACACTGATGAAGCAATCTGCAACTCTACCTGTTTGAGTGTGAGGGAGAGTGCTGACTTTTATTTCTCAAAGTGCCAGGTCCTGCGTTTTGGACCCAGCAATCCCCTATAGCACTACAGGCTGGGTACAGTGGCTGGGCAGCAGCCAGGCAGAAAGGGACCTGGGGTAACTGATTGACAGCAGACTGAGCATGAACCAGTGTGGGCCCAGGTGGCCAAGAAGGCCARTGGCATCCTGGCCTGGATCAGCAGTGGTGTGGCCAGCAGGACCAGGGCAGGGATTGTCCCCCTGTACTCAGCACTGGTGATGCCGCACCTCGAGTGCTGTGCCCAGTTCTGGGGTCCCCAATTTAGGAAGGATTTTGAGATGCTGGAGTGTGTCCAGAGAAGGGCTACAAGGCTGGTGAAGGGTCTAGAACACAAGTCCTGTCAGGAGGGGCTGAGGGAGCTGGGGTTGTTTGTTCTGGAGAAGAGGAGGCTCAGAGGAGACCTCATCGCTCTGTGAACTGCCCAAAGGAGGCTGTGCCAGGGGCGGGGCGGTCTCTTCTCACAGGGAAGAGAGACAAAACATGGTCTTAAGATGTGCCAAGGGAGATTTAGTTTGACATTAGGAAGAAGTTCTTCACAGAAGGGGTAGTTGGGCATTGGAATAAACTGCACAGGGAGGTGGTGGAGTCACTGTCCCTGGAGGTGTTTAAGGAAGGACTGGATGTGGCACTCAGAGCCACGGTCTGGTTCACAAGATGGTCTTACGTCATAGGTTGGATTTGATGATCTCAAAGGTCTTTTCCAACCTAGTTGATTCTGTAATATTACAATGACCTTTGTTTCTTAAAAAATGACTTTTATATCTATGGAATTAAAATCACTCTAATTAGTGATTTTTAATTAAAACCTTTTTTGGCTGTCCATGATATCCAAGATACTCTCCAGAGCTCATCCACCTTCCTTTTATTGGCCAGGCCTTCATGCTGTATATTGTTKTTCCTGTTACTGAGAATTGTGGAGGGAGAGAAGAACCAGTGTAGGAGATAGTAGTGTTAGGATATGTGTAGATTAGTGCCTGGAAGTTTATATGAACTGAACACTTTAAAAGATAATTTTTTCACTTCCTTATTAGTTAAATAGTTTGGCTGTTGGCTTGTCTGTGTCAGAATGCTGTGAACACTGATATCTGCATTAATTTTGACCCTATCAGCTGTTGAAACCTTTCATTGTCTTTTATTAACATTAACTTTCTACAACCTTTTTGGGAGTGGACCCAGCACTTTAAATATTGTCAGTATTAAACTTTCCTATTTATGCAAGTAAGATTATTGGGTAAAAAGCCTAAAAATAGTTTCCTTAGTCTGAAATAAGACAGAGTTAGCAAAAATAAGGCTAGGAGTTAGCAAAACAGTTTGCTTATTTTCTTTTAAGAAGTAAATGTATTAATAGAGCAAGATATCTTGAAAGATATTTTTAGAACATAATTTCTTCAGGGGAAAGCAAGCATGGGCTTTAGAGACAATGCAGGAGCTTTCTGAGCTGGATATATGGCAAAAATGTATACAAGATTCATTACTGTAATTTCATACTTTTATATTGGCAGCATCATTTTAATGTGGCAGAAGTTAAAGGCGATCATTGAATTAACGATACAGGAATGTAGGGGACAAATGCAGGTGTTTTTTTTGAAGACTAATTATAAAAAAGCCTACCTAGGCAGAGTACAACAAATAGATAGAAGTGGCCTGCCTTCTTATAAAGCTTTCCTCAAATGTGGATTGTTTGTTGTTTTTTTTTTTAACATAGTCATCTACTTCACTATGAGACAAATGTCAGCTTCTGTAATTGCATAGGGTTTGTTTCTTTATATTCTGAATACTTGTCCTCGCAATATTATCAATCATATCTGCTGCTAAAATAAAAATGTTGTGCATGTTGCTTCTAGAACTGGTCTCTAAGCTTCTCTAATTTCCATGGTGGGTTGATTTAATCATTCAGATGAATTCACTAAAGTGGTTATTATACTGTGACAATGACAATGAGAGTCTAGAGAACTAATTAAAGTTAGAAAAATCAGACTTTTCTGGTGGAAGTCTATCTTTTACATCTTAGGAAATTCCTACAGTAACTTCAAAGAAACCATCAAGTATCTTTCTTTTAAGAATTTTATCTCAGAGTTACCACTGTTGTTAGAATATATTAGAGAAAGCAACTGCAAGTTTGTGTCACTGCAAATTTTTTACTTTTGAAAAAAAGTCTATTTTCTGCTGGCAATCATTTATAATTTAGGGAAAACCTGGTTTTGTTTAGTAATCAAAGGTCAGAATTCCATTGTGAGATTGATGGTTATGTTTAGGTGCCTAGCTGGGGGTATCTAGGGTGTTCGTTGCTTAAAGTCCTTTGATTTACAGCAGAGATCTAGTCAAAACCTTCAGTAGAGGTTAGAAAGCAAATGGATGCCTACACGTTAACAGCTGAAAATGCCTTTCTGAACTCAGAAGTGAAGTGTCCTGGTCCTTCTCTCAAAAAATGCCTGTGCCAAGCATTATTCTTTTGTTGAAAAGTCATGTAGATTGTAATTGAATTTGTGTTTGAGAGGGGATGTTGAACCTTCTACTCTAATAAGAGTATTGCAGAAGTTGCTAACTTAAATGTATTCTGACAGCTTTGTTTCAAGAGGAATTGTTTGAGTTTTCTGTAACACTTCCTGCTTATGCAGCTGTAAT
Organism: Malurus melanocephalus; assembly: GCF_030028575.1. Taxonomy (NCBI): domain Eukaryota; kingdom Metazoa; phylum Chordata; class Aves; order Passeriformes; family Maluridae; genus Malurus; species Malurus melanocephalus. Next base: position 490,721 of record NW_026623727.1, on the reverse strand, counting down.
CCAAAATGACCAGACAACAAGTTAAAGAGGGAACATCTGTGGTTACTTAATCAATTTTCATTTATACCCTTAGAGCTCAAGAGCAACAAAAGGAATATTACTTCGGAATGTCAAATGCAAAGGAATGGGAGTTATATCAAATGTAAGGACTGTTGTGTGATGGGGAAAATATGTGTTTCTATTATTTTGTGTATCTTTGTGTCCTAAACGTGGTTCCAGTGTTGTCCAGGATTTTAATGTCAGTGGGAGAACTCGTAGTAAATTCTTCACTTTTTTTTTTTTTTTTTTTTTTTTTTTTATTTTTTTTTTTTTTTTTTTTTTTTTTTTTTTGGTTCCATATATTGAGGGTGGAGAAAACTACATAGCCTTCAGTTTTCTTGCTTTATCTGCTGTGGAAGGCTAGCTAAGCTGAGAAGGGTCACGTAGACATTTTACAGCTTGGTGAGATGAAGGAATGCAAGTGTCACGCTCAGATAGAATAATTGCTGAAATTGTGTGAACCATCCTTCTGAGGCRATGGGAAGGCARTRCAAGGACATCATGTTTTTAAGCCGCTGGAAACTCCCTACGAGGTATTTGTGTTAGTTAGCCTTGGGAAAAAGTAGAAGTAGATAAGGGAAATTTGGCAAGTGAATCATTAGAGGTGGAGTTGACGTGTAGGACGTGGACCTATGAAATGTATGTATTGCAGAATATGTATGAGCTAATTATGTATGTTATAAAACTTAGACATTGTTTACAATAAATGGAAGTTCGCTTATAACTCATATTGAGTGGTCCAAGTCTTCCCTTCGCCGACAATCTGCGAGGCATCCRTACTATTTCTTACTGTCAATTTACAATATCAATAAAATAAGCTTGCTTAATTTGCACTCTTCCTAGTATTTTCTTGTATAAATGTGGGTGTAATGTTTTTGGTTTTTTTTTTTTTTCCAAACTATCTACCACATTTTTTTTTCAGTTAAAATCCCCTAAAATTAATCCACTCACCTTCAAACATTTTTTATTCAGAATCAATTTTTCTTTCAGTTTCAAGATCTTAATGTATTTATATAGGATGTGGTGAGTGAAGTAGGAACTGCTAGCACATGATGCACTCTTATAGCATTGCCTGTGCAGTAGATTGGTAGTTCCAGCAGAGTCAGCTCTGTTGCATGACACACAAAACACTGCTTCCCAAACATTCAATGCGGCGGTTGCAAGAGGCAAAACATGAAACCGCCCAGTAAATCACATTGAACTGGTTAACTGGCAGCCATTTGGAATGTTTTGTTCTGATTAGTTTTTGTTCTTTTTTTAATTTTGAGAACATTGTTGTTTTCTGAGAACATTGTAAACCAGATCATTTCAGGTTTTGGGGAAGTGTACAAATGCTCCATCACAGGTGGAAATGGGATGTTCAAGATAAAAAGGTAAAGGCAAAGGGTTGCAGGATGAGGAGAGTACTGACCTCATTTGATGCAGTACTGGGTGATGTTAGATTAGTCTGTTCTTGAAATCACAGTAAAGTTCAAATGGATTAGATTTTGGCACTTAATATTCATTGTATGCAAATGTGTGTGTGTCTGAAGAAGGACTGGTGCTTGCAGAGAGTATGGAGTTTCCTGCACAAACATGTTTCTGTTTAGGCTTGTCCAGCACAGTAGGAAATTATTTTAATTTTGCAGTGAAATCTTCAGCTTGATATATTCTTTTAGGTTTGAGTTTTAAACCATATCTCTGCTAGACATTGATATATGTATACAAATACATACTGACAAAAGATTTTGGTGTCGTTGATACTGGATTTCTTGCTTGAGATTTTTTGATATTAATTACAAGAAATGCAATGGATTAGCTTCCAGAAAATATTGCTCATTCTCTTTCTGTGATTATCTTGGATTAGTATTTAATCTTGCTTCTCGAGAATACATTCTGCAGTTTAGACATGGTTCATGTGACACAGTAGCTAAAAATTTCCACTTCCATTTATGTTGCCAGTAAAGTTTTTTCCTTTAAAAACATCAACTTGCTGTATTTCCCAACTGGAAACACCTTCCACTTTAATTTTTTATGATTCACAGAGTATTAAAGAACAAATGATAAACTGTAAAAATTTATTTTCCCCTACTATTGCTAGAGAAATGAAAAGTGCACTAACAAAATTCATACAGAATTGTTAATGTTTTCAGTAAAGTATTGATTTCAGGAAGGTTGGAAACTCTATCTCTGATATTTTGAACCTTACTATCTTATGGATTTTTTCCAGTGAGTATTTATTTTGCTGTTTTATCATAAATTTATAAGAAAAAAATGATCTTTTTAATGTATTTCTTGCAATATAATGTCAAGGTTTCTTCTTTCATTGTGCTTTAGACTTACTGAATTTGATTTTTACTTTTATATCACGTTGGATTCAGTTTTTGAAACTTACCTTGTCAGAAAACCTGCTTTTGGTGGGGTTTTTTTGGCAGTAGTTTATTTTGCCTTTATTTTTTTGCCTTTTGTGAAGATAATTCTTTTCTTTTTAAACATTCATTAACTGAAGAGCTGGCACACTTAGCTGTCTTTGTTTTGGTTCATGACTAATCACTGTCTCATGGCCAATAACAATAAGCATAATTTCTTAGTGACCATCATGGTTCCTTGGGAAAGAGATGACATTTTAGATGCTTTTTACTGTAGTGGGAAGTACTCATTTTCATTAGGAATATTTTCTGCTCTCTGTGTCAACATTACAGGAAAACACAAGGTAAAGTGAATATCTTGCTTGAAGACATCTGGAAAAATAAGAGTTGAAAAATTAATTCAGTTGAAAAGAAAGGAGACAGGGTAGGTTATTTGTATAACGTGTGTATGCAAGAAGGGGCCAAATATCTCATGTGTTTAATTTCTCTGAAGAAACATTTTGTTAGAGTACCCTACATGAAACTGTTGATGATGGTGAGCATAACAATACTAWCTTAAAATTTCCTATTCCTTTTATTTATTACCAAAACTTAGGATAGACTATGTAACTTTATCAGGATACATATATTTGGGAGCCATATATAAAAACATTCAGACAAACAGTACTGAAATAAAGCTAAGAATTTATTAATATTCAAAATAGCACAACATGATGAAAACATCTACAGTAATAATCAAATGGGATTAATCTGAGATTTTGCACACTTTTTTTCCTGGAACACGTGGTACTAATCACACTGTGAGAAGGGATTAGGGCTAGGCATGGCACAGCTACTTAAGTGCTGGCTAGAAGACATTCTTCACATGAAAAATACAAGTGTTCATATATTCAAGGTCCATKAATATATGGACCATAAATCCATAAATTCATTTACATTAAATGAATTTTAACAAAAGCATTGCTATGCAGAAATAGGATGACTTTGTATGTTGTATTTATGGCCATTCCTAATTCAGTGGAATGGTTCAAGGTTCTCTGTCAGAACTCTGAATTTTATCTAGCACTAGTGTGTTTATTTTATTCCTCACAATAGCTCAAGGGTAAACTAAAAGAAAAGGCATAATTCATCTTGGTGGCAAACACTTGGTAGGACTTGATTTTGCAAATTGATTTAAATTTTGTAGCGCTACAAATGAGCCCCTGGTACCAAACTGTTTAACTCTCACAGATAAAATGTATTTTAAAAACATATTTTGATAAAATGGGCTTAAACAGATCAGTTGGTTTTTTTTGTGTTGTGGAAGCCCAACTGAATGCATTTTACTGTTCTAGTGTTGCAATTAAACATGGTTAGAAGCTACACAAATTACTAAGTTTTTAATGGCACCTATGGTCATCACAGTTCAACGTGGATGACTGAATTTTACAGTCAATTATGGATAGATAGTTCTGTATTGTTGTTTACAAGGAACAACACAGGACATGCTGTATCAGTTTTTGCTGAAATTAATGAAGAATGCACTAAAAAACACTATAAACAAATGGCAGACCTTCTTCGAAGGAAGTGCCCCAAGTAGTCTCTGTGCAGGACAGAGTTAAAAAGTAGTCAGTTTTGCCAGAACTCAGTTTTTCAGAGACTTTAAACATTTTTAGTAATTTTCAGTGATGCATCAAAGTAATATATGCTAAGTCTCAGAATGTATTAATTTTCTAATATATTTTTGCATTTTTTAAACAAATGCATGATGTACTATACTTTGTATGCTTTACATTTCTGTTACTTGCTAGGTGGGTATCTTGTCCTTTAAGGTCTGTTATTTAATCTCTTAATTTAATGCAGAAAATTTGAAAATAGGTTTCTCAAATGTGTATCATATTATCTCTAGGTTCTGTGCCAGGATTCAGTTAATTTATCCCTCTTCTTCAAAAAGCATCTCTTCACACTAGTGTGCTTGACCACATACATTAGCTGAGTTTGCAGAAGCTGTTCCATAAAGTATTTATGGAAAACATTAGGTTTCTAGTCCTCTCCATTTAAGCTTGCCTTAGCTGGATTACTGAAAGTCATCGGAATGTATGAATTACGGATTACTCTCTAAACATAGTTAAAACAAAAGTATTTTTGCAGTAGCCCCAATTACAGTTGTGATAGTTTTCTGTTATGGGTTTGTTGGTTGGTTGATTGGTTGGGGTTTTGTGTGGGTTTTTTTGGTTGTTTTGTTTTGTTTTGCTTTCTTAATGCTGCGGAGCTTTTAATTGTTTCTTTCTTAAAAAAACTGTATGAGGTTTTTGAAAAGTAAATCAACAGTAAATGCAAAGAGCTAGTAGGAGCCTTAGGTGAACCTCAGAATGCATAGTCAGTGTATTATGTTCTGCCTCAGGGTAACAGGAGGCACAACTAAGTCTTTTATAGGAGGCTCTTTCCTGATAATCAGCTGCTGCAAATTTGGGAGATTAGTTAATACACATAACCGAGGGAAAGCTCCAGGAACTGAAGGTTTATTAAAGGTAGGAGAGGTTTATCCAAATTAAGTGAAGTACCATTTCTTGGGAGAATGATGTGGGATATCCTGACCTGAAAATACAGAAAAAGGACAGATGAGTGTTGGAGCCAGTCATTCCTTTATGGATGTTCCATAGACATTATATTCTGGTATGTGCAATTAATTGTTTTTTATATATTTTTCTCTTCTGTGGTTCTGCTTAGTATCTTGAAGTGTTTGCAGCTTTTTGAATACTCTGGAGATTTGTTAACAAGTCAGAAATTACCCATAAGTGGGATTTCTCCTCATGTGAAAGTTAAAGGTCCCATTTCATACAACAAAATCTGTTCTAGTTGAAGCAAAATCTCATAAAAACCTTAGAGGGTTAAATAAAAGCAGTTCAGAAGGGCAGATTTAACCATCAGCTTGAAGCAATAGTTTAGCCTTAGTCAGAAAATCAGTTATCAGCATTTTTATGTGTGTTCTTTAGTCTGTAAACAAGCAGCAAATTTTAGTGGCTCTAAAATACAGACAGTACAACCTTAAGTTGACAAAGAGGGTGAGCGGATGAAATGGTCCATATTTGATTTTCAGTTGTCTTTTTCCATGGAAATAGTTAAAATTATTTTATCCTGAGTACTTAGGAGAGAGCCAGGAGATAACTGGGGTACCRGGAGACATCTATATTGGCAAGGAACAGGCATGCACCTCTCAGAACTGCCATTTTATCTAATCAAAGGTTTTGTTATCTACAAACTCAGTTAATATGCCTACAAAAAGAATGTTTCTCTCCATCCTGAACTATTACAGTTATCCTTCATCTGTTTGCTATAGTCATGCTAATATATTTTTTTTTTAAAGTTTTCAGTCTATCAGGTTTAAATGAAGTTATCTTGCCTTGAGCAAGGCAGTCTCTTGCCAGTGACTTATGTGGGCTGTGAACATCGCTCCAAGATTGGAGGTTCACTTATTTCCTTAGAAAACACAGTCTTAGCAGGACCTTGTTCTCATCTATTCTTGCTGAAAGATGTAATTTTCTTATTTGTGATCCTCTTATCTGTATTTAATTGTAACTTTATAGCCATAAAGTGAATTCCATGCTTAATTTACTTTTTTTTATCTCTGAAGTAAATAACCATTTTAGAATAGCCAGCATATTTTATTTTCCTTTTTGCACAGCTAGTGGTCTACAATGCGTAACATTGAGACACACATTGTAATACTTGCTTCTTGGAATGCTTTTAGTCCACAGTGAATGTTAAGTACAGTTAAAGATGCATGGATAATCACAGACTTTGGCATCACTTTCTTTATCTCACCCATTCTGTATTTTGCCATTGTATTAGATTTGCTCATTAAGARCCAACGTCCTGTAAATCCCAGGAGGCAGATTTAATGTTATCCATAGCATAGGGTGTATTCAAACAGCTGTTTATTGCAGAGCAGTGGACCACAGAATATGCTTCTGATGTCCAGATATAAAATGATCCTGATTAGGCTGAAACATGCTTYAGCCTGAACTTGTCTTTAAATGAAGTGCAACCAAAACTTTTATAGTCAGTCTCATCAGTGCTTTCTTTATATGCCTGTATACACAAATTATTTATGTTATGGTTACAATCACTGTTAGCTGTGCCAAGGAGATGATTAAATCCTGAGTATTCCTTAATTTTTGTATTTATTTTGATCAACTATTGAAAAATATATCTGCTTCAGGTTTTATTTTCAGTTAGAAACTGCTAATTTTATGTCAAGTTAATGCTAAATAAAGCTGTTAATTATTGCAATTAAAATCCTCTCTCATTACATGAAAATTGCTGTTGAGAATATTCAAAAACACCACCAGTAAATGACTTTTTTCCTTTTTCTGGTTGTTAGGTTTATGACAGTGAAATTATTCCATCCTCTGAGATTGAGGATGCAATCAAGTATGACAAGACATCAGTGTGATGAAACACTATACTTGATTTATATTTTACACATTAAATGGAATCCTAGGAAAACAACACCAGGCTAAAAAATTCATTGAGATAAAAAAATAGAGGGAGACTGGGGGAATATGGGGTCAAGGGAGAAGGAAGCCTGATATAGGCTTTCCCTGTTTTAAACACTTTTGAAGGCATTTCTTTTTCTAACTGTTGTCAGAGATGAGATGTGAAGATAGATGAGGTCTTTGATCAGGTTCAGCATGGCCATTCTCCTGCTTTAAGGTATTTAGGAGAAAAAATAGTTGTTTAAAGAATTATGTCTTCCTTGTTTCGCTTATAGGCAAAAAAGGTTTTCGTTTGTGTATTTTAAAGGTGCTGGACAACACATGCACTGAAACAGTTATGTTCCAGATTGGAGAATTTCCTGTCTAATCTTGTGTTTAGGCAGTGTATCCTTGCACAACTTGTCTGTAGAATGGACTTTCTGCTTCCTGTCAGGTATTGGGTGGGTGTGGGGTGGGTGGAAATTGTTGTTGCTGCTATTCAGTTCACTAGAGCATGGCAAGACAAGGGGTTCAATGGTGGGCCCTTGTTCTGGTGGGTAATTCCTGCCAGAGGAAATGCAAATGAAAAGGGTCAGAAAATGGCTTGTGTTCAGTTCCTGATTTGAAATGTAAATGTACTACTGAAAATCTACCACTGGAGACAGGAATCAAACAGCTTTATGAAGTGCAGCCTAACAGCACAAAGTATCTTTTGAGAAACTGATTTGTAAACTGGAAATGCTGTTTGAGAGCAAAAGGCAAGTGCAGTCTGTCTTCTCTGGAGCTGTATGGCATGGTGAGCCAGCTGAAAAGGGATCTACAAACTTTTGAACAAGTGTAAAAGTTAAGGTTAAATATCATCTGTTGTCTTAATCCTTTTTCTTTTTGCTGTGTTAGAAATAGAAAAGTGATGTTTTAAATCCACACCTGTTCTCTGTCACAGCCATTTGAAAGCATTGATATACCCTGGGATGAAAACCTCTCACAGGACATGAAAGGAAGCTGGAGAAGTTGGAAATTAGTTAATTCAGTGAACAAGGGTGTTACCATCTGACAGTTCAGACTCTGCAAAGAGGGATGGAACAAAATAGTTCCCATGGAAAGCCGGGAAGAATGGGTGGTGTGGGCTGCTTTGGAACTGTAACAACTGCCAGCTCATAAGCAAACCCTAGGACTGACTGTGCATTATGTTCCTTTCTTTTCTTCCAACCACCCATCTACCAATTTTCAAACTAAAATTTTAAATCAATTATAAAACCTGATATCTTTTTCTGTAAGCATAGGTTATAGCATTATAGGTTTAAAAATTAATAGGGGAATTTTTCAGAGATACACTAATATCTCTTTAAAATGTAATTTTAGTAATACAAAGTAGTAACATAGAAGATGTTCAGGATGACAAAATTTAACCAGTAAGTTTTGTATCAAGTTACATGATTTATATGTAATCTGTGCATACCATATCTGTATTCCTCTTTGAACGGAGTATACACTACATGCTGTTTTAATAGGTCAGCCACAAAGAGACAAGAAAATAAAGATGAATATCACGAATGTKGATACATGAGCCATTAGTCACTCTGACTTACAGAAACAGTGAAAAGATATTGTTAACTATAACTATAATTTGAATCTTTAAACCCTTTCTATTTTATTACGGTACACCTGTACTGGTGTCATAATTTATACTAACACTGGCTATAATTTCTGAGTTCTCGTCATCCTTGCTTCTTCTTCTTAGGCTGGTGACTTTGTATTGATTTGGGATTTGTCTTTTGAGGAGCTGACAGTGATCATGATCTTTTGTGTCTCCATTTCATGCCCCTTCTCTGAGTCCATAGGATGCACTCACTATCTCTTGTCTCCTTACCGGGGTCACTTCAGCCTGGTTCTTTACCTTTCTGTAGATCTTTGGTTTGTCCACAGTACATTGTCCCTTATTTTATTTTGTTCTTTTAGCTTGTTTTTTTATTAGCTGTATGCTATGAAGTTGTGGATGGAGAGCCTTTAAGGCTGATTAATTTAATTTTCACTAATATATCCATACATACAGGCCTTTTTTCATTCCTTTTTGTGGTTTTCTTCCCCTCCCCTCTATTCCAATTAATTCTCCATTCATATCAAGTTTAACACTTCTGTTACAAACCTCTACAGCTCTATGTATTTCTTGGTATGTATTTTGCTTTAACTGTTTTATTCCATTGTACCTGTAAAACAACCAGGATGCTAAAATTTAGAAAATGCCATTGTGGTTAGTGGTACATGGCTCAGCTGTTAATGTAAGTGAAATGCTGCCATAGTGGGTCAATCAATGTGATATTTTCTCTATGGCAAATATTTTGGGCCATTGGTTCCTGTAAAATCAATGAAATGATGAGGGGAAAAAAAGATAATAGAAAAATATTCTGGTCTCCAAAGAAAGGTGTGTAACATAATGGCACATCCATTTTAGAATGATATTAAAACTGTCCTTTTTTTTTTTTTGTCTGTAATGAACTTCTTTTTGATCCTTGATGAATCTTTCGGTCTTGATTAGGATAGAAAAATAACACTAATATCTGCATGTTTTTTCTTTTTAAATATTTTCCCCTGCTTCTATCAATGTATGGAAYGAGTCCTCTATCATCAGCAAGACTGTTAAAAAGACAAAATTMATTTGGCTGTAAATTGTTCCAGGAGTTGATGCAGGGATTCCTGATGGCATGGATGTATCTCAGAGCCATCTCCCYCTCTTTTGGTGGGTGTTGAATGTGTCCTTGCAGGAACATCTGTGCTTTGAGCCATTRTTTCATCATAATCTCATGCAGCTGGCTGTGTTTCTGGCATATGAAAACAACTGGTTAGCATAGAGGGCAAGGCAGGAGTTCGGTACTTGAAGATCCTGGGCTTTTTTGTTTGAGCGTGCAAACACAGGCATGTGCTTGATCTGCATAAAACCTTTTTAGCCTAATAGATATTTTGTATGTTGGAAGCAGGAGCATGCCTTTTCAAGTTACATTTTCATCTTTTAGACAAAACTAAGATGGTTTCAATTTGGGACAGCAATTGGTGCTAATTTTTTGCTTAGATAATACTCTGATTCACTTGTTATTCTCTTTTGTAAAAGATACTACAGACCATTAAAAGTATAAAACTTCTCTGCATTAGCAGATCTATTTTAATAGTAAGTGTATTACATACTCCTCATTATGTGTCTTAATTTTAAATAGAGACAAGGAGTAGGAAAAAAAAATACTTTGGTGTTTTCAGCTAGGTTGAGCAGACTGCCTGAGGAAAAGTTGGGATGAAAAAATGCAGACTTCTGTGACTTCAGCAGAGGGATGGCATTTTCCCCCAATTTTGAATCCACTAGTTGAATTGTATCCCCAAAGAACAACTTTTTTTTTTTGTTTGTTTTAAATGTTTGTAGTTCAGCTGCTAATCTTCAGTTGCTTATCATCATGTCCTGGACTCTGTTTGCTGACCTGTCTACTCAACGCATTGTAAACCTTGAAAACAGTTGCATAGGTGCAGAGGATATAAGCAATTTTTTTTTTTATTGAACTGCAGCAAAATAGAACCGTTTAAMGAGAACTCTTGAATCGGTGATCCTGGGTGCAGGAAGTTTTGACTCTGAGGACTGATTACTGCATGAACTTCTACCACTTTTTAACTTCAAAGAATCTCCAAGAAAATGAATTAGTTACCAGATATCATCACTATAAACCACAGGACTGAGAGGCCATAACAGAACCCCTGAATCAGTTCTTTGAAACAGGAATCTTACTTTCTTTCATAATTGACCCATGTGTAGTGTTATGTAAAGATCAATATGCAATAAGAAGTAGGCAATGTTGTGAGTATATTGCACATAATTATTCAGTGGTCAGGAAAGAAGCATCTTTATATTCATAACACTCTTAAKATTATCTGTTTTGTCATCATGATCATTACCTGCTAAGAATGCATAAGGGAGGCAAATCTTACTAAATTCAAGGGTTTTGCTTAACCAATCCCAGAATATGATTTTCAGCTTGGAAACTATAAGATATTTTGTATTAATACCACAAATTTACGCCATAGGTTTCTTTATATTTCAGTGCTAATACATCRCAAAATTTCACTTTTACATTGTAGGAAATATTGAGTTTATTAATATGAAGTGGTTGTGTTTATTTCATGCAATTGATATTTTCCATTAAAAAAAAAACCAAAATAACTTTGTCAGTTGCTTAATAGTAGCAATTATTTGTCTAATTGTATAATCCTTCTTTCCATATGCTTGGGTTTCAGAAAATACCAGCATTTCTATTTTTTTTTCTTTTGCATAACTTATCAATATATCCTTTCAGGTAATAAAGTAAAGTAAAATATGGCTATTTAGATATTTCTGGAGTTAGGTATTTGCTTCATATCAATAACCGGTTGGTTCACAATTAAGGATATGTATCAGTGAAGACAAGCACATAATGAAGATAAAGAATAGCTGTGAAGGCTTCCCAATCCTAATATGAAATAATTAGTTAAATTAACCCAAATATAGGAAGCTCTGGCAATTATTAAAAGGCTTGTAAATCTAAGCAGACTTTTGTATACTGATGGCGTGAAGAGGTCTGCAGTTTTGTATGACATATTGCAGATGCTTTCAGATTTTTTACAGGATGTTTGGTTATAAAATTCAGTAGATCAGCTGCCATCAATCAAATATATTGATGCATGTTTGAAGAAAATATTTTTACTTCAACTTCCAGCCACAAAGAAGCTTTTGCAAAGAGAGGTCACCCCATTGGTGGAATTGGATTAATAGATTTTTAGCAAAATATGACTGGAGAGACCATGTAATGAGGCTTTACTGAAATGGTGAGTCCAAAGGACTCCTTATGTATTGAGCTGTGTATACATACGTGACATAATGGGCACTAATTCTTTTTGAAAGAGGGATAGAAGAAAAAATAGGAAACTATGGAGAGAGAAGGCTCTAGAAGCTGTGGTGTCTGATGCAATATCTGGAGAAAGAATCTGGAATGAAACTGGGGAAATAGAGTTAGTAGTTTCTCACTGGATGGTGTAGGGAGCAATTGATATGAGGTCATGAGATATTATGTGAAGTGATGRGATAATACAAGGTACTCTGACCTGAGCAGTGTTTATGCTGGTTTGTAATCTACTATTTTAAAAGACTTTGAAAAATTCACTGGTTTTGATCATTCCTTTGTTACCTAGGCATCCTGTTTCAAACCTTATTTATTGCTGCAAATATGGGGTTTTTTTTTCTCATTTTATTGTCTAATTGTACACTGGTACCATTTCAGCCCATTACCATTAATCCTGTCTGCAGAGGAAACAAAGAACTGTTTATTGCCTTCCTCTTAACAGTTCCTTTGTATTTATTTGAAGACTACAAGAATTTAAGTCTATAGTTCAATTGTCTTATTATACAAAATCAACTAACCATATTTTTCCTGTAGACCTCTATATTTTTCTTGTATTTATAGATCGCTGATTGTTTTTGCTGCTGTTCTCTGGTCAATTTTTTTCCAGAATATTAGTATCCTAAATAGGATATTAGTATCCTAAATAGGACAGAATATTTTACCTAAGAATAATACTTATTAGTACTGAATATAGTAGAAAAATTGTTTCATGCATTATAGAATTACTGAATGATTTGGCTGTTGGAARGGACCTTAAAGATGAACTACTTTCCGTAGTTTAAATAAGAATGGCACCTTTTTTCTAACAAGCATGACACAATGTCTAACAAGAATGTTACAACACAGTATCTTCTGGAGGGCATCCTTTTCTTCTTTCTTTGATTGTCACTGTCTTCCTTTACATTTCCCGTGGTTTACCTTTTTATTTATGATGTCTGTCACTTCTGTAGGCAATTAGATCCCAGGATCTTGTTTTTCCTCAGTATGTCCCAAAATATCCCTGTTAAGGGATCAAACATACTTCTTTTTAAAAACGACATTGCAGTGCTGAATCACATTCAGCTCATAGAACTCTTTGCTGCAAATACTTTTTTCCCACTGCAGAGAGGAATAATATTGCTATTCAAATGGAAGGTGGTAATTCTAATCTCTGATGATAGGCACCCACTCCTTTTTATAAAAGAAATTTATAATTTGCATAATAACATAATGAAGAAGAGATGAAGATAYCAAAGATCCTGAAAGAATGGTCTGAAAGAAACAAAGACATAAATATATTTCTTACAATGTAAATTGTGTGTTTCCATACATTATTGGGAGCAGAAGATAAATCATTCCATGTTATCTTATTTACCAAGTCTTTTTAGAGCAAGTCTTGCCAATGGTTATCAGTATTCAAATAATTAGAAGTTTGTCTTAGCTGATGTATTGGAGACAATAACATTCAGATCATAAAAGATGAGATCCGTTGTAAGTTGCTCCAGACATGTAGACGCATCATCTTGGCTCCTGTAATACTCAACTGGGAGAAATTACTATCCTCAGGCCTTAGTTCACCACCCTGTAAGACTGATAAGTAAAACTTCATGAATRAAATCAACGATATGTCTCTTTTTCTTTACTGACTGAAGAGGGGATTTAGATTTCTAGAATAAACCATGTTTGACTTCAAATGTGAAAGGTCGGTTGAGGTAAATCCCCATGTGGTTTAGGAATCGTTTACAAAACATCCATGCAGCCAGAGTAACTACAACATAAATATTTAAATCGTGGTGAAGTCTATGTTAATTTTTTTATAAGCAGGATTATATATTTATATACATATAATAATATTACATGCAGRCAGATTCTTTAAATGTTTTTGTTTACTGACAGCATTAAAGGGTAAAGTTCCAAAGAGTATRTTGTGTTGTATGTACCAGTTTGAGGATATTTTCTGTATTGTCTCTACATATTTTGGGAATATTATGACCATGAAAGTTTTGAGTATTTGTGCACAAAATTCTGYATGACTAAAGAATATTAATATATCTAGCTTTAAATTTGCATTAGCTGATACTATTTTTTTTCAGAAATTCATTGTGGTGAACAAGAAATTATGATGGATTCTAAATAAACTGTTTTTCAAACATGGTTCTAACAATTAAAATAGCAATCAAGTTCATAAAAGAAAATTTCAGATAAGCTAATTTTGCWGCCAGTGCCATGCTCATTCTAGACAACTTCTTACTCGTAATGAGGAAGGAAAAATGATAGGAACCTGGACTCAAGAGATTTTATGAGGAGGTGCTACTTGTTTACTATTGCTTCTGCCATGATGATATCTTATCTTCTTCAGCTGCTTTGCTTGCCAGTAAGGAGTGATAATGAAGGCTGCTTTATTWTAAGGGCTTACTGCATACCCTGAAAGGTATGAGGATAAAAGATTGCAGATGGAACCAGTACATTAGTCCTTTTCTTAAATTCACTCTGTTCATTATCCTATGAGCATAATGAAATGGAAATCAGAGAAAATTAAATAAGTCATGGCTAAACATTTACTAGAGCCTAGRTATTAATCAGTATGTTTTAGAGTTCTATTTCTGGCCAACACACAAGATCCTTCCTGTGATTCTATTTGAAATCTCACCTGGGTTATATTTTTGACTGGATTTGTGCTACCTCATAAGGCTGTGAAACAAATAGTACACGTCAAATTATTAGAAAAAAATATGGGTTTCTGTTGTTTTAAACAGAGACTGAAAATATAATGTGCCTTATTGCCATAGGAAATTAAGGAATTTTGTACTTGCTGGCTTCCTTTAATAATAATAGTAATCTCTATTTCTATGTTTGTAACATATATAACTGTAATTTCTAAACTTCTTTCTTCTACCTAGTTGAGATATAGCCTGCACTACCACTTGAAACACCTCTGAATCTGTCAGGTGGAATCAGCTACAGAAATGGCTACATTTCTGCTCATAATTTTATTTCACTGTGGAGAGTTCATCTTGGATAAATACAGAAGTAAAACAAGTTGAAAGGCATGTTGAAGTTGCAGTAATTTCTCCATTGTTTAGTGATAAACAGTTATACGCATCACTTCCCAGGCTGTATATCTTGTTGTGGCCAATCAGTATTGTATAGAACTCACCCACACACACACACACATTGATTCTGTCCGAAATAGAACCATTACCTGATCCAAGAAGCAATGTACTTCTAATTTATCTGCATTGATTCAAGTCACAGGTCATAGATACATGCAATACTGCTTGTAGTTTTATTTAGACTTTTTGTTTGCTTGGCATTTTGGGGATGGGCTGGGAATTGGGAAGACTTTGCTTTGTCTTCAAGGCCTTGAGTTTTGAATTACTTTTGAGATATGTAAATGCTTCAGCAATTCTCCTTGAGATAGGAGGCTCAGTGCGGGACTCCAACATGTCAGATCTATGAGGTATTGCTTCCTGATTAATATTTTAGGTTAATAATCTAGTCAATAGTGTAAGGCATATAAATGTTCATTGTGATTAAACTCCATTTCAATAGAAAATTTCAGATTTTTTTTTAAAGGCCAGGAGAGCATGTCAATGAAAAAAAAAGAGAATATATTCCATTATGTTTAAGTCTATATTGAGACCTTTGCAAGACTTAGATTCAGACAATGACTGAAGCATTATAATGGGCACATTTAAATTACAATCTTTAGATACCCTTTGCTAAGTGAAATTAATTTTGCCACTTTCATGTACCGTACATGTGAAGAAGGGCCAGGATTGAGATACAAAATTCTGGCATGGTAGGTAGGACATGAATTTGAATTGGTCAGTAATGGCATAAGCCTTTAATTCTTAGGATCTTGGGTATGAAGTCTAAAACAGGAAGACAGTATCTGTATCTTCTCAAGATCCTAAAATCCAGCCTTATTTTTTTTTATAAGGTCTAACTTTCAGAAATAGAAGAAGGATGGGTAAAGAGGAGGTAGTGAAGTAGTATAACTTTTCTTTTTCACTAGTGGCCTCTGCCCTGAGGACTTCAGCTCACCTTTTCCCTGCTGGAGGATATTTGTCACCCAGGATCATGCCATGACTGTGTGCTGCCACAGGGTGTACTGGAGTGAAGGTTTCTTCTCTTCAGCAAGCTTTAGCAATATAATTTTAGGCACTGAGTCAACTGAGATGCCTGCAGGGCTTTGTGAGCCTCAGAAATGTTTAAATCTTGTATTGAGGTGCCTGGTCTCCCATGTTCCTGCTTGAAATTTTTCTCTCTGAGTACACAAGGAAAGAAGAAGTTGTATATATACAAATTGCTATTAGTTTAAAAACACTGCAAATTTTTTTTACATTGTTTCATTTTGATATTCTTAAAGTAATTAGTGTATTGCCTTTAATCTGTAGATTTTAAAACCTTAGTACTTGAASCAATTTTTCAGAAAATCTGAAATAATCTGTGTATTTATTATGAATGTCTACCATTGCAAATGCTATGTTGGAGACTGTTCTGAGAGCTGGTTATATGTCAAAAACTAAAGCTTRAAAAACTCTTAATAGACTTGTGCCATATTGTTGGGTCATACAAATTGGCCTATTATGACTGAAATCAATGGAGCTGTACTGATTCATACAAACTGTAGATTTGGTTYGTTGCTTCCAGGTATATCAAAGATGTTGTTAATTGTGTCCACAAATGCTCACTTCCTTTTGTCCAAATTGCTGATGCAATAGGTCATGCTCTTTGAACTACATTCCTGAATGTGAATTTCCTTTTTAGYTTGCGGCATGTTCTCTTTAAATAACATTGAGAGTCAGAAAGTCACAGTTGAAATATTGTAAGTTACGCACACTGTTGAGATCACCACTAGGTAGAAAAAGTTAGTGCTGCCACTGATTAGAGCAAAAGAGATCATTTTGTCCTCTTTGTACAAGAAAATGAAGTTCCGTCTGAAAAGTCTTTCAAATATAGTTTCTTCATTTTCTTCCTCTTGCTTTATCCAGGAGATACCTGAAAGATGTGATCATGTCAAATATTATGAAAAAAAATCTGAATATTCCCAATATTTAAAGAATTTGTCCTATAGTTTCTTCTAAAYTTGTTTTTATTTTGTTTGCCTATTAGAAATAATATTATTTTCCTMATAATTGTAACATATTAAGAAAAAAGGAAATCCTAAATATTTTATAATATTTTAAATACAATATTTTTAACAAAGGATTTTATTTTAGGTATAGCTTGGTTTAGATACCTTTATGTTGAAGTAGCTGCAGGGAGTAACTGAGAAATGAAAAATTCCGATAATTTTTGTCTTTGGGGTATTGGTAAGTAATTGAAAATATCTACTCCTTTTACTTGGTGTATTTTCAGATGATGGTGAAAACACACTTAAGACTTATCTTGCTTTTATTACTGTTGAAAATGGCCTAGGTTTCATATTTAATACTTCATTTACTGAGAAAAATTGCTTTTTTAATCCATGTACTTAGAAAAGCATTGTACAGCTTTGTTTGAATCTGCACGTTATCCTGTAATGTGGTAATGCCATATAGAATTACTCAGATTTATTAAAATAGTTCTTTAATTTGTAGACCACCTGAAAAAAAAGAAAGCAGAATACATTCAAATTGTATGGTCCCTGACAGAAATTTTTAAATAAACAGTAATCTAACTCATAGTCTTCAGTAATATATAAAATGTGTTTAGAAAGTCTTAGGGAAATCAGCTTTGTTTTCCTGCTTCTGGAAGAATGTTTCCTTTGGAAAAGTAATTTTTTTTTTTTTTTTTTTATTTTTTTTTTTTTTTTTTTTTTTACTCAGTGAATGTATTGTGACTAAGGACTAAATGTTGCTGGATTTAATTATTCAGCTTACATCTAATAGTTAAAAGCAGAATTTCAGATAAATATTTTTACATTCTCTAAAATTATTTGGAATTTTAGGATCCTTGTAACCACAGCCTTAAATAGATCCTGGTATTGTCATCTCTGTCAAGAAACTCTTTTGGCTTATGGAAAACAGCTGCTACTTATTTACAGAGGAGAAAAGGGCTGTGTGAAGTACTATGCTGGGTGTAATTTGAAAGGGGCAAGCAGGGAATTGTAGGAGAAGGATGGAGCCTTAGCTGTCCTTTACAGCTGTAACTCTCTGTTGCAGTTCAGGATGATGTGATCCTTTCAAAAGTGATAATATGTAACATATGCCTCTTCTGAGCTARTTCTGATGGATTTAGGGCTTAAACGGGTATAATAATTAGAAATTACCTTGCATCTATTCTTTGAATTTATAATAGAAAAACCCAAACAACTTGAAACTTGTGTGGTAGTGATCTCCTACATGAAAACCAGACATTTTAGTAAATTTGTTATTTAATTGGCTCTGTCCCTGTAAACAATCAAATGAAAATTATTATAGTATAAGAAACATTTCTTGATTGCATAATAAAATAAATATAGTGTGAGTTTAATACTCCTATGCAAGCTGCAGACATTATTAACAAGCTAATCTCAGTAGTTTGTTACCATACTTGCTTAATCAGCGCTTGTCTTGCTGGCTTAATGAAAGCAAGTACRAAAACCAGTAACAGATCACATTTCAAAAAAGCAGTTCTCCCTTTAACTGAATCGCAGTAAGGATTGCTTTTATACCTCCATACTGCATAATTTATATGCATATGTAAATTATAGCTAATAATTGCWTAACTCTTAGTATACTTCCTGTGCTTGTTAACTGCTGGTTAACAACATTTCTGTACTGCTGTACCCATAAAGTTTTAGCACGTTTAAAATTAAATTTGCAGATGCATAGAAGGACACTGCTTGATTTTTTTATAGTGTAAACCGCTGTTAAAACATTTTTATGCTAAGTTTGAAAACATTCCAAATCTAATATTTAACTTACCACAAAAGTGATTGCTTTTGTTACTGCAGTAAGAGGCATGCATGCTTTTCCTTAAATTAAACTAGTAGATAATTATCTTAATTTTATGTGCAGCATAAAATAATTTTTCTGCTGTAGACAAAAGAACRTTGTAAACAGGTTTCTTGAAGCCCTACATGGTTTATTTATCTCTGTGAACATGAGCACTTAAAAGCCTTTATGCTATTAAAGTGTACTTCAATACACTAATAACATTATAACTATGCTTTTGTAAGAATAAAAGCTTTATGCATTTTGTAAAGAGGKGGTAATATCCTAGAATAATCTCAATAATTGGAAAAGATGCCTCCTTTTGACCATTTGAGCATCTTAAAATCTGTAATAGCAGAGAGGTCTAGAAGTACAACTGTAAATTGTTATGAGTTCAACCTGTGTACTGAGCWGCATCATTTGAAAGAAAAAATAGTGGACACCTGTGGAGCAGGGGTGGAGGAAGGAAAAAGGATGTTATCCAGAGAAGACACAGTAAGTCCTTTCAGGCAGGGAGATTAAAATGAATATGGACCTTTTTGTTAGGGATGAGCGAGAATTATAAAGCATCAGAATCCTCATGTTCTCTGTTGTATTGTTTAGCATCCTTTGGAGTTTATGCTTTAGCTCTGGGTTTTCTGAGTTTCCCTCAGAATCAGAACAGAGGTTTAGAGGACTCAGGGAAAGACTTGATGGATTTCTCTAGAGCGGCGTGTTTAGTTAAGGCTCTGAGATTGCTGAGCAGGGCATTGTGAGAGAATGATACACAGGTAGTGGTGTCTGAGGGCTTTCTGTATCTTATAGCCTTCTTGGGGAGTTTCAATAAGCATATGCTTTTATAATAATGTATATGATAGTTGGCATGTTTTCCATGTCTAATAGTTTGTACGCTTTCTGTTTTATGTTGAGCAGAGTAGCGAATACTAGAATACTGCTGTAGGTGTGTTTGAGATACAGTTTGATRTAGAAGTAGTGATTATTGAATCTTCTCAGTGATTTGAGGGAGTCCAGATGATAAGAATGTTATCTGTGTATTTTATGTGCATAATAGAATTGTGCCGCATTTAGGGTTTCATTTGTAACTTCCCATGAGATAGTTGTGAGTGAGAATGGAATCARTTTGTGTTTAGGCAGGAAATCTGAGTATTAGACTTGTTCTTACTGAAGGCAAACCATGATTTGTGTTTTGAATTGGCCAAGGTGGTGGTAGAAGAAATCTATTGCATTTCTCAGAAAACTAAACTCGTGAACAATTGGAGGCTAATGGTTTCTGTAAATTCCACTGATTCTTCAGTGGGAGCATTCTCTAGCTTGTAGTATGAATGTGGTAGGATTTTCCTTTTGTTTTTTTAATTTGCTTGGTCTGTGAATGATAGAACAGATTGTACACTATTTCTAGGAGGTGCTGAGGATGGGGTTTTGCTGTCATTGTCAATATTTTGGAGCAGGATGCAGAGTCTCTGTTCCGGCCTGGTAGCAGGTGGGGTTAATTGGTCATTTCAGCAGCTAGGGGTTACATAATATCACATTTTTCTTTTGATTTCAACAGAAGAATGAATGGTGAAGTCATGAGCAAAACCAGCCTTCACCAAAACTTTTCTCCCACTGAAAAAAATCTGTGAAGTCCTTGGCTGAGGTTCTTAAATCAGCAGACAAAAGATGGGCTTAGAAGAAGAGGGACCAGATATGATAATGGACTTGTGTATCTGAAAGATTAGTTGCTCATTTCTTCACATTATAAGATTCTAACTGAGAGGGAAAAAAGTGTGAAACATGAGCAAATGAAGTAATTCCTGAGATTGGATCAATTTTCTTTCCTTGTCCCTTTCCTTTCTGTGAAGAAGGATAACTTTTGAATTACATTTCAGAAAATTATGGTGAGAACTTTTACGAGCTGCGATACTTTAAATGAAAAGTATATACAGATTACTAGGAGCAAAATTGGCTGGTGACTACAGAATGAGGATTATAAGGGTAGTTGAGAAGGAACTGACATTAAACATCTCTCTACTTTTTACTGAAATAATTCCACTTTGTGAAGCCTGTGCCTAGATATATACCTGGAAGGTCAATTTTGGAGACATGAGACAGCCAGCTGTGGCAGCAAGGCTTCAGATGCCACTTTCCAGAGGTAAAGCATCTTAGAGTCACAGCAGTCAATACCCATCATGATTGGTTCTCTGTAATGACTTTCAATATCCGTGCTCTTAACTCTGACTGCTATTGACTGTCAGTAGTTAGAGAGTGTAGAGCTAATGAACTCCCAGCCAATGCTGTGAAAACAGTCAAAGGTTCAGACCATGCTTGSAGAAGGTTTAGCAGATTTTAATGTTTGAGGTATCATTTTAGCTGTGTTTTGATTGGGACCAAGATGCATGTGTTTRTTTCTTTTTTAGTAGAAAGCATTGCAGTTTTTCAGCATGTGCAGAACCATGCAATGCTTACAGACTTTSAGAGATGGCAGATTTACAAGGTCCATGACAAGTGAGTCTTTACAGTGATCTCTGCAGCAACAAATGGAATTTTTCTGTGAGGGACAGCAGTATCATCACTGTTCCTCTCAGCTTCTGAGGAGTTTAATCATTCCCCTCTTCTGACCTATAAAATCTGTTATTCCATTTGTGAATAGGAGGAAAGAAGAGTTTGAAAGAAAATGTTTCTCTCAAAGACTTGAGTTTAGGAAGAGGTGACTGGTAAGTAGGTTGAGTGCTGTTGAAGAGTGTGTGTCTCCTGACAACTGCTTGCTATATTTTGCAAAACTTAGGGTACAAAATTATAGTTACAGACATRAGGATTTCAATCTCAGAACAACTGGAGGATAAGATTCTAACATTACAGTTACTCAAGGGAACAGAACAAAGTTTTGTATTACATTCCTTTAGTGCCAAGGTCAAGGCAAAACATGGACTCCTGCAGTAGTTCTTACTTGTCTTTATAATTTACACCTCAGTGCAGGTCTTTGGGCATGTAACAGTTGCTTAATTTATATGTTTATTCAATATTAGCAAAAATACAGTATTTTTTAAAGTCTCTSCATGAAACAGATGGCTTCCTAAATAGCTAGTAGTTAGAAATGTTTTAGGAGGCACAAAAGAGATGATGTTTTAACTAAAAAACATACCTCTTGAAAAAGAAGAATAGGAAAAAAAGATGCCTTTAGTAGGTGATCAGTGCAAAGAATCTTATGGAAATGCTATCTCMGTATAAATGATAGAAATAAATGAACTGTAGCCATTCCATCTAATGGACACTTCTGTCTGTACATGCTTCTTTGGGTCTCATCTTTACTTGATTATTTGCTAGTCAGATAAACTAATTTCAAGGTTCTGATTTATMCAATCATACCTATTCAGAAAGTATAATTACCTGGCAATCAATTATAAGTAAAATAACAGGGATAACAGAATTCCTTGCAAGATGATACTGAAACCATAATTGTRTGTGAGGATGTTCACTGCAATGTGACTTTGAATCAGTGACCTTGGAGCAGACCGGTGTTCTGGTAGTCAGCAGAGCTGCAGGAGATGCTGACAGGAGGATTTGACAAGTGTGAATGATTCGTGGCTGGCTGGGAATATATTCCTCATTGTGTTAAACAAATCTGATACCAAATCCTCCCATTCCTTGCCCCCAAAGTCCTATTTCAAAGCAGCTTTCTTCATTCGAAGGTTAGATGATACATGAAAACTCATTTTGTTTATGGATATATGTCTCTATGTGGAAAATACTGAAGTGTGTGGATAAAACTGCACCATAGGCATTCCTAAATAAATACTTCAATGAGCCATAGTAATGAAACAATCCTGTTGCTTAACAAGATTGCATATTGCAAAATAATAAACTTAGCACTGCATCCCACCAGCAAACAGGTCAYATCAAAACATGTGAAATGTTTTGATATCACACTGGAGGAAAACTAGTGTTCTGTCAATAATTGAAAATAAAGCTTTTTGATCATATAGATATTTTTTTATCCTTCACATTTTTATTCTTCTAAAACTTGGTCATCATAAATGAGTAAATGTTTTGTTCTGTCTTTTTGTTRTATTTCCTCTTCTTTTCAGAAAGCATGTTCACATGTTATTTTCAGTATTTTCTTGAGAAACACTTTGAAAGTGTCATGTTGTTTGGATACCTGTTTTACATCTGAAAAACTAGAGGATATTAAAAACAAGATTATGCAAAACTTTTGCTATCTTTGTGTCCAGATGTTGGTTTAAATGTTGAATGGTAAAGAATTTTATTATTTCTTTTCCTGCTGGTATTTTCCAAAACTCGATATTGAAGATTAAACCTTCAAGCTGGCCTATGTATTGATAAACCTTCTTGTTCAGATTTGTATGTTGTTTAGTCTSTGCCTTTTGTCTTCAATTCAAGAAGTTCTGCACATCATAAAGCCCTTATATTAACAAGAAGATTTACATTTGTTTCAACAAAATAATTATGAGCAATATTTGCTTCACTGAGAACTTCAAAAGCTTTCTTTGTTCCCTCTTCCAATAATWTGTTTTCATTGCTCTCCAAAAATGTTTTCAAAGGAAATATCTAAATGCTTTTTTTTTGTTTGTTTTCYCCACCATAGGTTATATGTTTTCTCACAGGCAAAATGTCTGGTATATATTACATAAATTAAATTCCAAGCTATTCGTGTACATTACTGCCTGGCAAGTATTGTTTAATGCACAAAATACTTCTAAAGCAAAATTCAATAAATGTAGAATTCTCCATGGAGTGGCRGTTGAAAATCTCATAAATTTAGATTACACAGTCGTGTCAGTGCATTCAAATTAATGAAATGGATTCCCGCACAAGCACTACAGTAATTTACATATTAATTTCTGCTAATTTTTTTATGGCTGTAACAGACTTGTACTAGTCATATTCGATAAAATACAACAGATTGTGAAACAACAAACAGTGAGCAGTTGGGCATGATTTATCTGTTGTTCCATTGGATCTTCATTTTCCTGGRAAAATGCTGTGTCTACATTATTAATGTCTGACAATTTTCTTGTCTTCATGCCCTGAAGCAGAATATGTCTGTTAATTTTGTGTAACGGCTGCTTTCCTAACAAATGGTATTTATTTTTCATATTATGACAATACCAATAAATAGGAAGAAAAGCTGGCTTTGTAGAGTTGGCCACTAAACATGAAACACAGTTCTGTGTGTACAACATGTATTTGTTTTAGATTACAGAGATGTTTTTAGCTGGATTTTGTGTGTTTCCATTCTATACCATAGTGCCTACTTTGATGCTGAATGTTTCATTTTTTTTTTTTTAATTGGGTCCTACAGATGTGGGCAACGTACATGTTGTTGCACAAAGTCCTAGCACTCTGCTTCTCTCCAGAAAACAGCCTGTATCAGGGCAGTTGGGGTAACCCTCTCCAGAACTCAGGTTTCTTATCACAAGGTTTTTTTACATTCATTTTCTTAGCCTGCCCTCTGATTGAGTGGCAGTGTAGAGCAGAATGTGGTGTGGGTGGATCCAATGGAACATTGTGGATCCAATGGAACAACAGATAAATCATGCCCAACTGCTCACTGTTGTTTCACAATCTGTGGGAATACTGTTTTTGGAAGTTTCAGCATTGCACTAGCTATCTGGGGGGTAAAGTCACATACAAGGTCTCTAGAAAATCACAAAAACTTTTAATAGATTGAAAAACTAACACATGCTGTTAATTTAAATGATAGCTAAATATCAGGTAACTTTGAAATCAATCTTTTCTTCCTTAGATTATTAGCATTTCATAACTAGTGAAATACATAATGACRTGTATTCCTAGATTCTAGAAAAGAAATGTCTTGCTTGTCTGGTGTTGTGAGCTTTTGTGGGAGAAACATTCCATAAAATGTCTGAAATTGACAGTGTAAGTAGGGAGTGAGAATGTGTTTTGAATTGACATTTCAAGGAAGAACCTACAATGCCTGTATCTTTATACTTGGATATGAAATATCATGCGCTTTTTTTYCCTATTCTTTCTTTTGTCAATAAATATGTCCTTGTGCAATCTCAGAAGAATTAATTTCTCTTTTTACTACATATCATCTAYCTTAGTCTGTGCCTTATTTTCTTATTGACTCTGACTTTACAACTTCAAAAAGAAATATCAGATAATTTTCATACCTAGATCAAAATCAAAGTTAATGAAAAGCTAARCTTTTTCCAAGTTTTTAGGCAAGGTCATGTATTAGATAAAGCACAGTGTGACTATATAATAATGCTGTAATACTGATACAAACAGTCTTTGTGTTGTGCTCTTTCCATTATTACAGACAGACAATCTTCTTTTGTAAAAATTATGTTATATTGTCAGACATAGTGTTTTCATGAAGCTGTGAAATGTGATGCATCAGGATATGTTTTATGGACAAAGGATATCTAKCTGTGGTCTACTCTAGCCACCACCTTTGATAGTTATTTACAGGTATTGCCCATTCRGGGCTATGCAGACTGCACCGTCTCAGCTTCACATAGGTGTTTACAGTGCCAGCCCATACTTTTTTGAGTGGGATGGTTGTTAGCTGATTGTCATGACTTTCACTAGCTCAAATTGCTTACTCATCTCAGCAATTTTTAGCAATTTTGAAGCTAAATAAAATCTTGGTTTAGTGTCCCATGTACGTTAAGATGTGAATTAGACAAATTTTAGGTGATAAAGCATTTCCGAGTTAGATTTCTTTTTTTTTTTTTTTCCCCTGCACAGATAAAATGAAACAATGAGATGGCTTTTCCCACATTTTTGTGGCTATTTTGGTTTCACGTTCTGTTCTGGTTTCATAGCTCAGCTTCTGCCCAGCCTTGTGTTTTGCAGGTCTTGCACCTGTCCCAAGGCAGGTAATATACATCACCTTTGGTGCAGCATGTGGTCACAAARCTCTGATCCTCCTGTCTTAGTAATGGCTGCATTTCCTTGGTTTTGAAAATGAAGAATCAGGAGCTCTTTATATATTCCTGTTTATTTTTGCCAGAGTGGAATGTTTTAAGAATATCTTCTGAATGCTTAGATTGAGTCACTGCTAGGAACAGTAGCAAAGGGAACAGGAAGCCAAATCTTGTGACAATTCACCTACAAATGATTTTCCTTGAGCATGCTCATTTTCAGAGTGTGCTAGACTTGCAGTGTGATGAGGAATGTAGCATCCTAACATGGCTGTATTCTGATTAAAGTATTTGAATTATTGCAAACTTTGCAAAAGAATATTATTTAAGAAATACTGTGTATAGAATTATTTGAAATGGTCACTGAAATGGCTATGACTAGTGGAAATAAGATAAAATTTAGAGTTTGTGCTTCTGTATTTTCCTTTGTGCTGCACATAACTTGTATTTTTTTTTTCTTTTCAAGCATTTTTACTTTATAATTTCAGTATTTTTTTCATGTACATATAGAACTGACCTTTTTCCAAAGTGACACTAGCTTACAGTACAGGAATGCATATGCTGGCTCACAGYAAGGTCTGCTTAGCTCAGCAACCACTTCTCATATGTATTATCTGGTCTTTGTGTTGTGCTCTTTCCATTATTACAGAGAGATAATATCTTTTTGTGTAAAAATTACATTATATGAAGAGATACAAATTGTGCCAAAGTATGATTTWTAGCTGTAAAATAATTTATCCATACTGGTAGATTCTATATCAGCCATTTGGAAACTTCCCCTCCTTTTTCCCAGATGACATCAGTATACAAAAAGCTGTGCAAACAAATAAATAAATTGAGTAAGATTACTTGTCCAAAGAAGGCTKTCTGAATTAATCAAACTTGATAGAAGTTCCTCCATATAGAAGTTTCAAATGTTTTGGGAAAAAGTTAAGGGCAAATTTAAGTAAAATAGGCTAGAAGGAAATAAATAAGTCACAAATGCTTTTGSTAATAAACAGAACAGGTTTTGATAGGCATATTTTTTCTTACTGCATTAAAAGTGGATTTTGAGCAAAAGATTTCAATAATGAAAGGTCCTTTTTCCARCCCAARTCATTCTGATTCTGTGAATTGTTGTGCATTTCTCCATGCAAATATTTTACATCTCTTAAGAGGTTTAACATTTTCTTGCAGGAAAGAGAAAATGCCATGGGTGGCACAGAAGATACGTGTTAGCAATATCACAARTAGTAAATCAAGTAATATTAATTGATAACATTTTACAGACTTCTGGCTAAGTGGTGGAGAGAATTGTTAAGCGACCTGCTTCTAAGACATTTCTTAGCAATATAATTTGAATTATTATGAAATGTAAAACTTATTTGCTTACCTTGTTAATAGTTAAATAACAATAGATTTCCTTAAAAATCAGGTTTTCAATTTGTACACACAGTGAAACAAGAAACCACCTCATTTATGAGATAATAATAAAAAAAATGTTTTAAAGGAATTTAGTTGCCTCAAAAACCAATTTTCATAATCTGTCCATTCTTATGTTCATTCAACCTGTGTTGTTGAATAACAAAAGTGGCCAAGAAATAGGACCTTGGGGTCTGCAGTGTTGGTCTTCCCTTGGATGTTGTGGCCCAGAAGCAGATTGTTTTATGGGATGTTTAGAATTCCTTGGGCCTTAATACCAGTGAAGTGTGTGGATTGACAATCAAAGTTATGCTGCTGATCTTAATATGGGATATGAAAATCTTTTTTTATAGAGTCACAGAAAATATTAAAYAGAATTTTAACTGCTGGAGATATTCCTGCTGCTGTGCAAATGATTTACAATATACATTTGTGCCAAGGTTAGATTAGATTTACAGAATAGCTAGTAAAAGAGAACATATTTTTATACAAATATACTATTTAAAAAATTTTGATATGTCTTTTAAATGAGTATTTTCTAGTGTAAATGTCTTGCTAGCTATTCTAATATGAATATTTGTTTTTTGTTACTTCAAGTTTTACCCAATGGCTTTTTCCTTGGATAAATAACCTAAGGTTTTTGAAGTGAAGATGCACTTGAAAAATTGAAATAGTGCTTATATCTTTCTGATAACTAAATTAAGCATTCCATTATTTGTTTGGGTTTTTTTTTCTTTTTCTTTTGTTTACTTTTGTTTTCTGCATAGGATCTGGAACTAGAGTAAAATCTTTCTATTCTTTCAGTCCAGCACAGATCAACTGGATTTATAGCTCCTACATCACAGAACATTTTCTCATAGGATCCTTCCGTGGTATCAGGCTTGTTATTTGCCGTATTATAGACAAGAATCTTTCCCTTCACTTGCTTCTATTTATGAATCTTTTCCTTTTGTCTGTGGAAAAGGTAGAAAAGAGAAGGTAGAGTCAAATCTTCTCCTCTCCCCTTATTCCTTGGATAGAACCTGAGAGAAAGAAACCTCTGGGRATGTAAAAGCTAAATAAGACCATAAATTATTTCTTCCAAGTTTATTCTTATCTATAATATGTATTCTTGGGTGGGTTTGGTACTGGATAACAATTGAAATGTGGACATTGCCAGGACAAATGGGCCCTGGCATGATACACTTGACCTTCCAGTAATGTCCATGTTCTCAGAAAATTTAAAGTGTGAGTAGGGAGATCAGATATGAGGCAGCATATAAATGTTGCTTTGTATGGATCAAGGAAGATGCAGAATTATTGGTATGGAAGTCAGCTCCTGAAAAGGCTATTCTGCAGCCTGAGGCAAAATTCTATTTGAAGCTTTCAAGTTGTATGTACTTTGTATACTGTATTTTCCTTTCTAATCTTAATGCAGCATGGTAAAAATACTTACTCTTGGTTTTGGAAGAATCAGTACAGTTTTGTGCAGTTTCAAATCTATCAGCATTCATTTTATTAATTGTTTGTCTGATGCTAAAAATTCTTCATTCTCTTTACTGATTTATTAAAATATAAAATACAAGCGCTGACGTACAATTATAACAGTAAATAATAAACAACTTTTGGATTTGGAACAAGACTTGACATGTACCAATGATGTGTCTGGTGAGCTGTAGTGAGACAGATGGGGGAAAACAGACCCTCCTGTGTTTATTATGGATTTTGTTGCTTTGAAGCATAAAGTACAGGTTCTAACATACCACATGAGTTAGTACATTGTGTTTATTTTATGCATGGTCAGCTAGGGCAGCACATCACAAAATCTGAACTTCAGCACGAAAASCTATCTGTAATCATAAGTTTAATTCTCATTTGGTCATAATTTGCTGTCCCAGATAGTAAGAAAACATTTCTGAAACATTACAAAAGGTACTGCTCTGAAGCTGCAATAACTGTAAATACCTTTTACAATTAAAATAGCAGCTCCCTCTAGTGTGGATTCAGTTATACTGATTAAAATCCTTCACATAAGTGTAGGTTTTTAAAGGGACAAAAAATCCCTTTAGCACAAAGAATTTATAGTAGCATAAATATGTTGAAAGTAGGGTTGTAGTATAGAAATATAGCTCGGCTGAGAGAGATGTACAAACATCTGGTGGGTAGTCACATCTCAAACATATAAAGTTATTTGGAAATTTGATCCTTGTCTTCGCCCTTCTAGAGATACTAAACTCTAGGTCAGGGAGAAAATAGGTGATTGATTTGAATAATTTGAAAGTTAAGCAATTGAATTAAGACTTAATTCAGAATGATGCTATATTATGATAGAACTGAAATGCTTTTTTTCTTTATTTACAGTGATTGTTTCTCATAAAATCTAATTTATTTTTCAAAAGGTTAAGGAAGGATGATAAATTGGCTTGCACTTTCCTGTGTCATTAAGCTGCACTTTTAAACCAAAGAACATATGGACATTTATGAGAACTGATAAGTAGTGCTGACAATTAGTGCCTCAATAAATGCTCATCCAACTGAATCCAGAAGGAAGGCCCATTCATAAAAAATATTTTTGTGGTACTTAAAGTTTATTGCAAAGCTTTTGAGTAAAAACTCTTATATGTTTTGCATGTTGTTCTCTTACAGTTGTGAGATAATACTCAAAGCCTATCAGCTGGTAGAGAAATTGATCCAATTACTTATGCATTTCTTGTGTTATCGTCATATTTATTTCCAAGTTCTGTAATTCAAGTCTTTATTCTTTAAATGCAATAGCAAAATCAACACATTTTCTACTTCTGACCTCTTTTTTAGCTTCTCAACTTATTCCTTGCCTTGTAAGTCATCCTGTTATATTCTTTCTTATGAGCGCCTGTGACATTTACAAGCTGGATATCAATCCTATGCTGGTGCCCAAAATGTCCATGAAGTTTCTAGGAATAGTTGTGCCATTTGCTCCTCCTTGCTGCCTATTTAACTTTTTTTTTTGTGGTTTTCATTTCTAGTAATTTTATAGAGTATTATTTTATGCAAGAACATGTTCTTTTTTTGAGAATGCAAAAATGCTCAGAGAAAATAATTTCTGAATTTTATTATTCCCCTTTCAAAAGGTTAACTTCTTTCTGTTAATTATACTTTTTTTTTTTTAAGGAAGTGTGATATTTGTGCTTTTTTGATGTTAAGGTGTTAATTCTGTAATTTTGGTAGGTACTGTTTTATTACATGTACATATATTAGATGTATATATATACTCAGTGAATATTACAACTTGATTTTTTTTTCATTTTCTTTGAATATTTTGGGGTTAAATTTAAGAGTCTGTCATAAAGAACCTTGGAGTTACCATCTAGGACAATTTGCAGCTAAGACTATAATCAGCTGTAAAATTAACAGTGCGTCCATTTATAATCAGTTAACTCAAGCATAATGATCCCATTTGGGGATTTCTGACTTGCTTTTTAAACATATATTTAGAGAGGAGTGAGGGATATTTAGGTTGGATATTAGGGAGAAAAACCAACAACATATGAGACAACCACTTTTGGCAGTAAAAGCCCCGGTTTATGTTGCCTAAGGAAGTCATAGATCTTCACACTTTGGTGGTGCATAAGAAAAGACCTGAAAGCCTTGGTCGAGAATACTGGAGATAAAGATGCACCCACTGTACAGCATAAGGACCAATTTGGAAGACTCTGATTCTGTTTAAGAATTAGGCTTTCTCTGGAATGATGTTCTGTATTCTTTACAAAACAATTTGCAGAAATTAAGGATATATGTCTTAAGAATACTTTGTGGTATTATTGAAGAACTTATATTGACTCTGTAAAACTCTTTTACGAAATTATAATATGATGTACAGTACTAATGATGTTCTTTTCTCATGAATGCTAAGTAATTTTCTCTTTTTGTGGGATGATATTATAAGTAGATTAGTTGGGAGAAATCAGAAGTAGTTCACTCGTTCTGCATGCTGGTGATTCATAATACTGGTTTTTTTTTGGTTTTTTTTTTTTTTTTTTTGCACACAGAGGAGGTGATCAAGACAGTGAATATTTCAAACTCTTTTCATATGTTTAACAAATCCTTCGCCTTTCTTTACAGTTTAACATAAAATTTTATCTTTCCTGCCTCTAGTGTTTAATTTTCTGTAATGGTTGTTAGGATTCCATGTGTTGGAGTTTAGTTTGGGGAAAAGAAGGTTGTAACTGAAGTTTCAGTCTCATAGCATTTATATACATGAGTAATAGAATACTAAATAGAAATTTAATGATTTTTAAAAAATTTACTTTTTCTCTCGAAGGACCTTATTAYATGAAAAAAAATTTTGAAACAATTGACTGCAGAAACTTCAGACTTTGTCTGGTGCACTTTTCATTGGAAGCAGTCACTGAAGTGGTACTTTTGAACAMTGTTACAGTCTTTCATTTTTGGCCAAATAGGACAAAGTAATCTCAAAGAACATTGGTTATGCAAGGAATGAGGAGAGAATCTTCATTTTTGCTGCTTTTTTTTTTCTCTTGCTTTTTCTACTAAAATTTTATCTGCTATATAGAGATTTTGCCAGGAGTTCTGGTGTTAAAAATCTGCAGAACTCCAGAATGCTCTGGGCAATGTTTCTGCCAAATACATAATTAGATTCTGGAAAAATATATCTTCAAATAGAAAGAGAGTATAAATATAGAAAAGTTGACATTTGGATGCTAAAATTCAGATTCAGACATTTGGACTTAAATTCAGATTTAAGAAATTGTGACCTATGTTGCATTGGCTTTCCTTTTGTTTAAATTCGGAAAAGTATTCTGATCAATGTAAAACAGCAGTCAGGAATTTTGAACCTAAATGTAATTTTTCTGTCTCCAGAGAGGACATTGACCATACTATGAGGTATGTTTTCAGGTTTTTTTTTTTTTTAATGAGGTTTTGGAGTAACAATACTACATTAGGTCTTATAAAACATAATACATAAGTGATTCACCTCTGTGTAAACTGCTCTTCGTGAGAAGCGCATTTTTTAATGTGATCCTTTTTAGAGGTGACCTTCAAAAGCAGATGTCAAGTCTGCATGCTGCCCTGCACCACTGAATGATTAAGATGCTGTGATAATTTAAGAAATTTTTTTGTAGTCAATAGCCAGAGTAGGTGTTGTCTGGGTATAAGACCTTGAAGTTGATTTTTGCTGTTACTTTACAATTTTAGTTTTAAAAAGTGTTATTGAAATATTTTATTCAGCAAATAGAAACATTTCAGACTGACATATTTCCTCAATGTTTTAAGCTGGAAGAATTTATATTTATCTTCAAGATTTTAAAACATTTTTTCATTTTGAGTCTTTGGTGTCTGAGGATGAATACTGACTTCCCCAGTGAAATAAATAGAGCTTATTTCCACATGATCTTCTGTAAGCTGTATCTTTTTCTGTTTCCTACAGGAAAGCAATTCTCCACTAGTGAACCTGAGTCTCTGATTTCACTTGGAATTTTCTTTGATATTCCTTGAATTAGAGTGTAGACATGTTATAGTCCTCATTTCCAATGCAGTTTTTAAGATTTTCCTTTTTTTTGACTTGAAAGTTTGCTTTGTTGAAAAGTGCTTTTCAACTTTCATTTTTACTAATTCAAAATATGAGATCTTTTTCTTGACTTATCCTGGTAAGAATTAGAATTCAAGCTGTTGTCTCTCAGTTTTCTGCTGGCAAATTTATAGTTAGTAAGACCCCTTCAGCCAATACCTTTCCATTACAAGCTGTCGCACCATATAGTATTTTTAACATTGTGTATCCAGTGCTCTAATTGGAAGATGGTTTCAGCATATTTTATTGCAAGATCAGATACTATTATTTTAGCCAGAATTTATTGGTGGTCAATAGATTATTATGCATACATACATATAGTGTCTTTATATTAAGTTTATATTTATTTGTTCTACTGTTACTACTGCCACTACTTGTCTTACACCTGAAATAGTTCTTCATTCTTTGTATATTCCTTCTTAATACGTTTTAACATGCAGTGAAATCTTCCCTCTCCTCACCTGATGAGAATCAAATGTCTTACAATTAGCATGGAAGACTAACAATGCAAGGTATTGTTGCACTTTTATTTTCCTAAGTATCATGGAAGTCATAGGGCAATGAACAGTCTTTAGCAGTGTAGGAGCAGCAGTCCAGTTTCTGGGGATCATTTCCCTTCTCAAATTTAGCTGAAGTCTGTAAAAATGAAAGATGTCTTTATCTCCTCACAAAGAAGCAGCTGACTTTGTTTATATTTAAAAAAAAAATAGTGGGGAGAAAATTAGAAGTATGCATTTATATAACAACCAGGAATTGCTACTTTTTAACTTCGTAAAAGGAGATATTGACAAAGAAAAACTTTGTTGAAGAGTTACTTTCCACTTCTTGTCTTGAGCTCAGTCATACCCGATTTCTGCCTGACAGCTAAATCTGCATTTAGCCAGCTGCTTTGTCACATGAACTGTGGGGTTTTTAATGTATTGGAAAACTGAAGAAGGCCCAGGAAGTTTCTAAGTTACTCTGGTCACATTTTCTGCAATATGGTATTTAGTTTTAGTGTACATTTCCAAAATAATGCTAATAGCAAAATACAGTACCCGTTACTGAAAGCATGTTAGTAAAATAATTCAGGCTGAAATACCAGAGCTTGTTGTCAAATATTCCAAATTATTTTTATATGCAGCATGTGTTTTKTAGAGATATTGAAATACAGAAGTGGCCATGCTAATCATGTAGATATCAAAGTAAAAACTGCCCTTGTAAGCGGGGAAACACCTTAAGCTGTCTTTGTGGTAGTTTGGATAAGAAGGATATAATTTACAGTAATTACTCCCCAAAATCATTGAAGTTGGTAGAAGAGAGTAATGCAGTATGAAAATGCCTCCAGGGTGGAAGGCAGCCTTTTCCTTTGCACCTTTTTTCTGTCTGAAATAAAACTTTGTCATTTCAAGAATGATAATGAGAAGCAAAGTGGAATAACCTCCATATATTTACATCCCTCATCTCCATGTAGGTAGATAATAACATGACGCTTTCTCTTGTCTGTTTCAAAWTATCAAACACTTTACACAGATTTAACTTCATGCTTTTSTATTAAGTCAATATTTGAAAATTATTCAAAACCAGGGCTAGGTGGTTTCTTGTTTATTACTTTTATTGAWGCTTTTGTAATTTGTACCCTACAATGCTACTAGCTTGAAATAGGGAAGTATTTTGAGATGGCAAAATAACCTATMCATTAATTCAGATCTTTCTTTTTAATTGAAAATACAATTCAATGAAATAGCTGTGATTATTCSTAGTGGATTTCTGTGTTCTATAGCCTAATAAGATAAAGGCTATATTTCTTCTGCAGTTGCTTTTTCTTCATTTGTGAAATGAAATACTGTCTCTTACAGTCAGAAGCCAATAGGGAATTTTCTAGGATGACCTGCAGAAGTTCTTGTTTTGAAACTTTACTTTCATTTTTTTTTCCCTAGGAGAATTGGTTGCCATAATAAAATTTTAATTTGAAAGAAAATAATTTATCATAATAAATGATTACAAAGCATACCAGATACACAGTCAAGAACTATGTTCCTTTACTKGTAACTAAAATGGAAAAATCCACTCATTTGTTCCCTGGTGACTAGAACTCCTTATTGCACAAGTTCTACTTAAGAATTAGCTCCTTTTGCTTGCGTAATAATTTCTTTTTTCTTGCAAAGGATAGGTTCTAAATGGGTGCTGATTTGCTCTGTGCAAAGGTATTTGGTAATGGTAAAATTAAAACATAATTTAAAAATTGTAAATTTAAYTATGACAATGGCAATGTGCTAAGAGGCAACAGTAAATATGTTGTCTTCATCAAATTAATTTCATTAACTTAACTTTTCTCCTGTACAATCTGAAAGTGATCTCTATGGTATGAATCAACAAGTTATTTTTAGAAAGGCCTGATCATCACACATCCCTCCATTCACTAGTGAATAGATTCTGCTTTTGCTACATGAGGTGTTTCCTGCATATTTATCTTGCTGTGCATATTTTCACTTTTATTTAAAATGTCACACCATTACATAACAAAGATGTTACTTGCTATGTGAGTGCTATATTTGCTCTATATTCATAGACTGGGGATGAGAACATTTCCCAGAAATAGGAAAGATTATGAGTTRCCAAAAAGCATATTTCTTAGGGATTTTCTTTATTTTGATTCTGATTTGATTTTGATAAAAAACCAAACAACAAAACAACAACCACACCAAAATGCAAAAAACTGTTACCACTTTCTATCTTGTAATTTTAGAGCACATGAATAAAAGTTCAAATTTATTGATTTACTGAAGTCTTAAATGCAACATCGAATATGGTTCACCACTACTGTATTTTAATAATTCATGAAACCAGGAGATGAAGCAAAGAATTTAAAAACCACACACATATGACCAAAACAAATGCCTAACTACAAAAAGAAGTTACACAAAAAACCATTGGAGTCAAACACATTATTTTCAAGAACAAGTTTATTTTCAACATTATTAAAGCACAGTGATCTAGGATCATGTTATTTTAAAAAGGTTACAATAATATTGTAGTTATGAAGAAGCTATTTTATCTTTTGGCAATAATATAAAATAAGCTGTGTCCTCAATAAGATAAAGTCATCAACAAAATAGGGAAAGTTGGCAAGTAGTAATTACATTGTTCTTACTCTTTTACAACAGAAAAAACTGCAATATCGTGACTCGCTTGGTTTGGGACTGAATTCTCAAAAGTAGGATGCTTTTGGCCATATATGATAGAATATCTCAGTTTAAAAAGTGAAAATACTTTTTAATCTTGCATTTCATTSACTCTTATCCATAAACCTAGATCCTGCTGCGTTCTTGGCAAACCTAATTTGTTAATTTAATTATTACACTTCTTCTAGTGCTTCTCAGTAGTAAAAGATATGCACATATTTCACAAGCTACTATGATTCTATTCATCTCAGAGGAGCTATTGTATTGTATAATTAATACTGGCATAATCAAAGTGTTTCTTTTGCCTGTCACTAGAGCCCATTCCTACTCTACATGCTATAAAGGGACATGACTGCTAACAGAAACCAGGTCTGTAAAATACTTCTGTTTGATTTTACTCATCCATTTGCTTGGTGCTAGAGCTAAGGACCCATCATGGTTTTTATAGATAAATACAAACTTTCCTATAATAAATGAGAGAACCTGCAGGGATTTAAAATATATGAMATTACAAATAATTATATAATAAATGAAATTTTTAAACAGTATATTATTCTGAATGATAGAGTGCCATGAGYATATTGTATCTGAAAAACATAYTGCCTCAGACACATTTTAACTGATTTTCTTTTTTTCTTCTCTGCCTACAAATTATTTCRTATCAGTTTCTTTATCTCAGTTACATAGTTTCCATTTTGTGTTTTGTAGCTTTTTTTTAAGCAAAAACCATCAGCCCTCAGTACTAGCACT
This sequence comes from Malurus melanocephalus, assembly GCF_030028575.1. Lineage (NCBI taxonomy): Eukaryota > Metazoa > Chordata > Aves > Passeriformes > Maluridae > Malurus > Malurus melanocephalus. The sequence continues at coordinate 454,330 of NW_026623727.1, read as the reverse complement.
TCTGAATGCCATAATTTTCTAGGCATTTATTCACAAASTTAGCATTTATTAGTCCCAAYGTTCTATATCTTCCCTCCTACTCCMTTGTACATATCTTTCTCAGTCTATCTGCAAAGCATTTTCCTTTCAAAYCCTTTCTGTAAAATTTTKGATGCAARTAAGAATGTACTAAATTGTCACATGTGGGTRTATGTTTTAAGTCTATTTGTGCCTCTGAATCGGCATACCTTTGTATCCTTTCCTTCCCTATGAACACTGTTTTGAGGCTGGCAGTTTCTTCAGGTACTTTTCAACCAGTAAAATACCAGATATATCATTAAAAAAATAGCTATTTCATAAGTCTTTGTGGTGAAGTGGTGAAAGATTTTCTACTCCCACCATGTTTTTCAGAAAGGCAGCCAAAGGACCACTTTTTCCTAATCTTCAGTCTTTGATTAACAAGGAAGTACTTTTCATTCCTTCTAAGCAACAGCCAGGAAACACATTCATATGTCTGCCACTAGTTTGTTAAAATTTCCAAAATTAAGCTCTTCTTCAGAACAATTTTGATTTTTTTCCATTATCAGTAAGGCAAGATTTACTGAGAGTAGTAGTGATTTTCGTCAGTTCCGAAAAAAGYGCACATTTTTGGGAACACTAGCCCAACACAAGATCTTAATTAAAGGCAATCCAGCAGTATGATTTCATTCAATAAATGATAGTAATACTTCTTCCAAATCTTGACTTGTATCCTTAAATCCTCACAGCTATAACAACACTATGGCTTTTGACCTTATTGGCATTAATTTGGCCTACAGAGCAACCTGATATAGGCAGCAGCACATGATAGTATTTATCAAATTCTGCTTTCAGCTATGAAAAATTAAAATTCTATTTGAGAATGTTAYTAAAAAATATGTCAACAATGAACAATATTGCTTATGTAAGATCCATGATGAGATTAGTCTTTGTCCTGRGATAGTTAAATCTATTTTTCAATAGTTTACAAAGCATTCTTAAAAACATACACTCTTTCCTTAAATTCTGGAGTTGTTGGCAGATTCTGAAACTTCAGGTGGTTTCTTGAATTTTTTTCTCAGTTTCAAATATACATGCTTTATCTCAGCATTGCTGGAACGAGTCTAAGCAGGAGAATTTTTTGCTATATGCAGGCTCGAGTGGTGAGAAAGGCTTATCTTAACAGTCATTCCAAGAAAAATCAAGCTGTTCTGTAATAATTAAGCTGTCAATAGTATTTCTTATATTTACAGCTACAGTAGGTGGAAAAATATCAGAAAAAAAAAAWAATTAAATCTGTTCCAAAATGATCTGGAAAGGAGATGAGGAACAGAAAAGATAACTGTTGCTTCCCTTTAGTATTTTCCAGTTTTGTTTTGTTTTGTTTTTTTTTTCCAGAAAAGCCTAGGAAGCACAAGCGGTGTTAGGGGAGAAGCAATGTTCTCAAGTGGACAGTCTCTGACAGAAAAAAAAAAAATTGATAGTAAGAACGTATGTTCCAGGTTTATTATTAGTAATGCAGTGTACTTCAGTTCTTTGCTCAACCACTTGATGTGGTATTATTAGCCAGAAAATGGAGGATGAACAGAGGAATAGCAAATTTTGCAGAAGACACAACACCATTTCAGCAACTTAAATGGGGAAGGTTGTGAAATATTCTAGCAGGGCTGATTTCATGAGTTGAGTGGCATGGCATGATTGCAATTGAATTTCATCCAGATAGCTGCAAGGCAAGACATCATCAGCAATTATTAGAAATGTCTCTAAGTCCTAAAGTTACAACCACTCAAACAAAATGTTTGAATCAGACCAGCATGAGTAGGAATACATGAAACTGGCTAGCTGTAATTACACTGTGTAGCATAGCTGAATTCATCTTGTTGCATTTTTCTTTCCTTCTGTGAGCCAGTCTCCTGTTCTGAAAACAAACAAAAAACCTACAAAAAAAAGTAAAATATAATACTCACTGATARTGAACAATTAGGAACACTAAAGGAAATCAAAATTGGATCCACAGCACTGACATTAAATTAAAAAATTACCTTATCATAAGAAAGGAATACTTTGGAAAAAGAGTGGCAGGAAATTACAGAAAGCTTATAAATTATTTGAAATGTTGAGCAAGTTTGCTTCATGTGGAGTTCATTATCACTGGATGATACAACTTTATTTTGCAAAGATCGTTAAATCTGTAATAATATGTAGCTGGAGGATTAGGTAATTTCTGCTTCATCACAGCAGGGTATTAATTTGTACAGTTGCCCAGGAGGCAAATTCTGCTTTAGCCAAAGTCGCTTTGTCTAGTTGAGTGCTCTAAGCACTATTTTGAGTCAAAGAATCCTCTGAGCAGTGAAAACTGTCCATTGGGTATTCAGTGCAAGATTCCTGCCTGCAGAAGGAAGGACAAGCAATCTCTAGTTTTGTGTCCATTGTGATGAGCAGGGGAATTAAAAGTGCTTGTTCATTGGATGCTTCTGGACTTCAGATAGTCATCCAGACACACATAATAATGGTGTGTGCTGGATTTTGACTTTCTGTCTGCAGTGATGGCCTCTAACCTTTGTGTGCCTCAGATGTTCCTGCAAGTAGAATTAACACACTGTTGGGAATGGCTTAACCTGCCCTTRAAAGTTTCCAGTGATGAAGACTCTGTAGGCTTCAGGAGCAATGTGTTCTCTTTTTGATGACAGTAATATGATATGGTATCAGTGAAAGTAGGTATATTTCAATAATTTCTTGTTGGACCAGTGGAAACACTGGAATGCTCCAATGTGATCACACCATTGGTCAGCATATTGGCTGACATGAATTAATTTTCATGTCAAATTTCTGTAACGCCACCAAATGAAATGCCTCTGATATGAGCAGTGCTTGTTCCTATTCTGAGAGCTGATAACTGTTTTCCTTAGAAACCTCCCATCAATTAAAGTTACAAGCAAGAAAGTGTGATCCTTTCAAGATAGCAAACTCTTTTACAGATGATGTGTGTACTTAGTATTATGGCTCTGGATTAATCTTGACATGCCATCATCCTATACAGATACATCCTGAAAATGTGGTTCCAAAAACAGCCTAGGAATGAATGTTAAGGGAAATGGTTAGAGGTGTAGGAAAACTTACCCAAACAGAATGAAACAACTGGGGCAGTGCATTTTTCTATAAGCAAGAAAATCTTATCTGTATTGATAAAACATTATAAAAAGACATAAGCTTCAGATTGGCCTGGGGAAGAAAGAAAGATGAAGCCTGATCCAGAAACTGCCATTTCAGCAAAATTTGGTGGTATCTAAGATTAAAATGAACTGAATATGGTTAAGAGAGAGACTCAGAATAATAACGCTTTCATTATTAAAGACACACATTCTTCTAAAAGCATTATGTTAATACCATAATTGTCTAAACAACCAGTCTAATCAAATTGACATTAGTATTTGAAATAATAGGGAGGTGCGGCGATGTCTTTTGTTTCTTTAAGACCACAGTTAAAGACTGAGAACAAAATGACCATTGAAATTAAACAAGTTGACTTTTCCCACAAAAAAATGTTATTGTTTATGAAAGAAATATGRAAAAATAGAAAGTACATACAAATAYAAGCCTCTGTTTTAGTTATTGTCTTGTGTTGAAAGATTATCAAGCTCTTTAGTAATAGCAAGCTAGTGCTGGACTATATAAGCAACAGCAGGGAGGGATGAGGCATTAACTTTGCTAGTGACTTTTGCCAGTAATTGATACCATAGGACTAGTTTGTATATTTGGCAAACCCAAGTTGTGTTCTGGGAAGAAGTATGTAGACTTGTGAAGACAATTTTCTGGGTGTCTCTTCATCCTGTTTTTCTGTTGTCTCCTCATCTTTGTTTCAGGTTATTATCTGGTTTACTGTTTCCAGCTCCCAGCAAGCCAAGCTATTGTTTTTTTCTCTGACTTCCTTAGGTGCCTTTGGTAGAGCTACTGAAAGTACAGGAGACTTTCTGCTTGATTTTAGTTCTTAGGCTGAACCTCTGCATCATCAAATACCAGGCATGGGGAGCAATTGCCCAAGAAAGAAGTTTGAATGCTTGATAACCCTGAAGTGGCTCGTGATACTTATAGCCTAGCATGATGCACATAGTCTTCAGTGTATTGTTTACAGGAAATGTTGAATCAAGGGTTGATATTGATATTGAATCATGCTTCTGGCATGATTAGTTTAATTAGGAGAGTCAAACAAGCTGGTAGACGTGCCCAGTTTTCCATTGGGAGTAGATGAACTGTACTGGCTCTCTGTGGGGATTGAATGTGCTCAGTGTAAACAAGATTGTCATAGGGTAAAGTGGTGCCCTCAGCAGAGTATAAGCAAAAAGCAGTCTTCAAAGGTTTGCTACTTTGCAGGATTTAAATAGGGTTTTGCAAGCTCAGAAGATATTATAAATTTATAGAAATTTAATCTCTGGACAGATTTGAAGATCTGGTTAAAAAGAAAGGGTCATTTAAATTTCTCAGTGAAGTCATTGTAAGAACTTCATAGCATTGGCAGATTAATATATTCTACCTCTACCTGATTTCCAATAGTAGTTGAGCAATTTTAATTGGAAACTTAAAGAAAAAWAATCAGCTTTTAATAGATGCTCAGCAGGGAAAATTCTAGTCTGAAAAGCAGATGCTGTAAAAGCTGACTCTTACAACTAAGGTGTCACTGTGCATGCTGTCTGTAATGATCCCAAGGAAAAAGTAATTTAGGTATCAAAACAGGGAAGAAATATTTCAGATGACCTGTTTTTTGTAAAGGCTAATCAAACAAATTAAAACAATTTACAAGCTAATTATAGTCCCTTCACAGCAGCAAATGGTACTGTGGTAGTGCTTCTGATAATTCCTCTCATTAGTTTGGAACATGGTGTTTAAGAGACAGTGGTAATTCTAAGGTGATAACTTTGGTTAATCATTTGTATGCTGCTTGGTGGGCTTGAAGAGTACAGCTCTCAACCATACATACATTTGGACATAATTTGGGAGACACAGTTCAAATAAATATTTGATTCATAGTAGTCTGTTTTATAGATTYGGAAGAAATACCTTCACTGACAGGTGCAGCATTGCATCAATTTGAGCTTAACATTTCAGGAAACTACCTCAGGATATTTAAAATCCCTTTAACTGGGAGTGAATCTTAGCAATCAAACTACTTTTGCTTGTTTGTTTGTTTCCATSTTTTTCTATATTGCTGTTGCAAACAATGATATCATTTGCGTTGTGAGCTCCCCGGGCAGAGACGGATCTGCCTTTGTGGAGAGCTTTGCACCTCAAAAGTAACCCTTTTGGGGCCTGGTCCTGCTCATTATTATTATCCTTCTATTCATGCAATTTGACTTAATGAGAAAAGCTATTACAAATACATCAGGTCTCTTTTACTCCCTTCTCTTAAAATGTGACATTATAAATCACATATAATACTAAGTGGCACTTGGTCTTTATTTTGTTAAACTTTTGAAAATGGTTTGGAATGAACACTATTTCTAAATGAAATATTTTAAGTCATCATCCTTCTGAATTGCATTTGAATTTGCTAGTGAAATGGATAAAGATAGGTGCTGTGGAAGATGATGTTTTAATGTGGCCTTGTTTATTGACCTATTGACCTATTTGATGACTCTGAAATAGGTGTATTTCATTTTAGAAATGCGTTATGCAACATTAATTTCACAAGCATGGGTTAGAGAGCTTTGTTCAGGACTGTACGGTGCCTTTAAAAACTGCTGCAAACATGTCATCATTTTTGGCATGGCTGTATGGCTATGCAAAGCAATCTTTTTTTAAAAAATAGAAATTTTAAACCTGTTGATTCTAGTGTAAGCTAATATTGTCAATTGAGAAGAAGAAATTAAGTCTTTGTGATTGCTGTTTTCTATTGGGACTCATGTTGACTCATGTAAGTAAAAACTTAAAGTGATAATATGTTTTAGAATTCGTAAGAATCAAATATATATCAGAAATTCTAGTAAACACAGAGACCCATTTTTTCATCTAAAGTTACAGTATTTCCATGATACCCATTTGTATTTCTATGACCTCTGAATGTGTCTTTGGTATTTTACTGTCCTGCTTTCTAATCTGCACCTACTTGTGTTCATCCGCCTGGCTAAGTGTAAGGTGCTGAAATCTATGCCTGTGCCAGATATAGCTGATGTTTAACTCATGTTTGTGCCCATATATGGCTCTCTGCTTAGTCATATTTTTCTACCATATGTCTTAGTCTTCAAAGAAAAAGTACTTTACCAGTTTTTTGGGAGTTTCTTTTTAACCGATAATATACTAAAACTTTGATAATTGTTAGATGAAGAATGTACATTCTTTCATGGAGTTTTTTTGTTCCTGCTTATCTTCCAACTTCTCTAAATTAAATTTTCTGTTTYTTCTAATTTTATCATCTGTAATCACAATTTTTATAACCTCCAAATTTGTATAACTAGAAGTGAGTCAAGACTTTTGAGAGAAAGGAATTTCAGTTTCATAATCATTACAGAGTGCATTTTGAACGAGAGAGAGTTAGGAAGGATAATTTAAGGGAGTTCAGGGGTCAAGAGAAGCTGTAGCTTGTAAAGGACTGGGAAGAGCCCTATTTTTTTCTGGCTTCCTCTCTTTCCTGCTGCTCAAATCCATCTGTTTTGCTCAGTCTTCATTCCTGGTCTGCATGAGAAGCAGCATGAGTAGCAGGTTGAGGGAGATGATTTTATCCCTTTACTCTGCTCTGGTGAGATCCCAGCTGAGGTGCTGCATCCAGCTCTGATGCACCTGGTATAAGGAGGGCATGTCATTGTTGGAGTGAGTCCTGAGGAGACTGCAAAGATGATCAGTGGGCTGGAGTCTCCTATGAAGACAATCTGAAAGAGTTGGGATTATTTAGCTTGAGGATGAGAAAGGGAGGTCTCTAGGGATACCTTATTGCAGCCCTCAGGATCTAAAGAGTGTATTGTAAAACAGGATCTTTAAAGATGAGAGCAAACTTTTTTGTAGGGTCTATTAGGATAGAGCAAGGTGTAATGGTTTTTAACTCAAGAGTGATTGATTTAGATTAGATAAGAAGGATTTTTTTTTATAATGAGGCTGGTGAAACATTTGCTCAGATTGTCCAGAGAGGTGGTAAATCCCTCATCCCTGGAGACATTCACGGTCAGGTTGGATGGGGCTCTGAGCAACCTGGTCTGGCTGAAGATGTCCCTACTCATCACAGGGGGATAGGACTAGAAGACTGTAAGGTCTCTTCCAACTCCAAACTATTTAGGATTCTGAAATCTTTTTGGTGTTGAGAAACTATGACACTCCCTATGTTGTTTTCAACAGTATTCATCAAGTAACAGCATTTTAATGTTCTTCCAAAGGTGTGGGTTGTTTTGCTAGTCTGCTGTAGTGGGTGATAAGAATGAGAAGGAAGTGGAGAGGCCAAGTCAGGCCCTTTCTCTGTAGAGGCACGTGGTCATAAAAGCTACAGARCTAATACAGGAGCCTGATTATCTTGACACTTTGTCAAGTGAGTGTTTCCAAAAGAAGAAAAACTCATTTATGGTAGTGGAAGATTAAAGGTGACTGGCTAAAGATGTACATATAACTTCACTATTTCTAGTGATCAAGTGTTCCTTTCTGCCTCTAATTACAAATATTTTTTCCTGTACATCTGMTTGTATTTGGCATACATTTGAGTGGATTTTTTCACGAGATTAATGTGAACAGATGGTGGGGTGAACATCACTRCAAGCAACTAAAATATGGACCATGGCTTCAAGGTCTCTTTTGTTCCAGTAAAGGATAATACTGGTGCTGTACAACTGTGTGATACAAAAYACAATAACATGCAGATTTCTTTAGAAAAGGAAAAATCCTGGTTTGTGCATCTGTTTGAGGTTGAATGGCTGTACTGGAAATTAGTTTGATTTTCGTAATGATTTCATAGGCTAAAATATTAGCAGTCCTATAAAGGATTGAAATGTCTGTTCATTAATGCAGACCATTTATGCAGTTGTTACAAATGTCGAACATAATCTTTAGACAGAAATAAAGACTGAAGAAACTGTGTGTGAAAATAAGGCACTTTTGATATAACAATGCTGTTTCTGTTATTCTAAGGAAAACATTCAATTGCCTCTATCATTTTGTATAATTGATCATTGCAAAAAAAAAAAAAAAAACCTATTCCTACTCCCATCTGAATGCATTTGAAGTTGGGATTTTTCCTTTTCTAAATTGATTATTGAATGGGTGAATGAATAAATAGCATATGCTTTTGGCAAAACAAACACGGTTGTTGTAAAATTAATTTTTTTCTTTATGGATATGTGATGCTGCTTTCAGAGAATCAGTTGTTATGTGAATCTTGGTAATTAATACATTTGGCCAGAATTTATAAAAGGTGTTAATTCTGGTACTTTGCCAGAAGTTTTAAAGGAAAATAAGCAGTTACTGTGTTTAAGTTTTCAAGGATAAATACTTGATTTAAATGTATGATGCTTTGATCAGTGAAGAATGGTTTCCTGTGAAGTTTGTAATATCTTTAGCGAGCATAGGCTTTTCAATATATTCATAAATAATATGGAAAAAAACCCCAGTAAGCCRTGATATGTGTCAATTTGATGCTGACTTACTAACTCATTGTGGGTAGGTAAAGTAGCAGCAACAATGAAAATTTGCCAGGAGACYTTGTTGAATTGAGTGTATGGCAAATAGAATAAAAATCAGTATAGTTAAATTTAAGGTGATGTGCATGGCAGAAAAAAGGAATCCTCACTCTGTATCTGAAATGATTGGCTTGAGTTGTCTGTTATCACAGGGTAATGAAAGTGTGAGATTATGACATGCAATTCTTTGAAAATTGTATGTTAAAAAGGAAACAAAACCCAAAGCATGGTGGTATGAAGTCACAACAAATTAAATAAGTATAAAGTAGAGTATATAAGATTGTATAGATCCATGATATTTCTTCACCTTGATGAATGTCTGTGGCTTTAGGTACTCTATTCCAAACATGGATATGGTAAAACATCTAAAATGTTCACATTGACCAAAATGGCCAATGGCCAAAAGCATATCAGCATCAATATGTTTCTCTTTTTTTCTCAATTTTGTGTAAGCATCTGGGGAAAGACTTCTTCCTCATATCTGCTCTAATATTTCAGTTAAAAGCCATTAACCCTTGCCCTGTCATTACATGCCCTCATAAAAAGTTTCTCTCCAGCTTTTTTGTAGGCTCCCTCCAGGTACTGGAAGKCACAAGATCTCCCCAAAGTGCTCTCTTCTCCAGGCTGAACAATCTCTCAGCCTGTCTTTGCAGGAGAGGTGCTGCAGCCCTCTGGTCATCTTTGTAGCCCTTCCCTGGAATCGCTCCAGAAGTGACACTGGTGTCCTTTGAGACTGGACAGTACCAGCAGCACTATTGTGAGTGCAATAGTATGATTTACATACCATATCAGAATTTCTTGGCCATCTTTTCTTGTAAACTTAGTTTCTGTCACATACCAAAGCTTTTCCTACTTCACAGTCTTGGGCTGTGAATCAAATTGCTTCAAAACAAAGTTAAATGACAGACAAATAATTAATTAGAATTGCATCTCTTAAGGAAATGATATTATGTGTGAATGTTTCTGTAAAAGGTTCTGAAAAAAACAAAACACTTGGAAAATAAAACATTTAGATTTTTCTATCCAAACAATTTAGCTAAATGTACTCTAAGTGTAAAAACAAGTCCAAATTAAACCCATCAGCCAATCTTCACTTTCCTGCACTCTACAAATTACTTAGCTCTGCTAGATGCCAGACATAAACATTCATGCTAATTCCTTCATCGCACTATTTGCTATCCAAAGAAAACAAATAATGGGTAGAAATTCTAATTGTGAATAGTCTGAGCTCAACATTAGCATTGCTGCAGATTTTTATCTGTTGATCTTGATGCGAGGTGATAGATTGATTCTAAACTTTTCCATCTTCCCAGACAATTTCAAAGACCAGAATCTCTTGGTCTCTGATGRCTGTGTTCCTGGAATAATCAGTTTTTCAAAAATACATAGTTAAAAACACATGCCTCAAATATTTGCTGTGTCATATTTGATTCTGAAGGATAGGGCATGTGTGCTGTCAGTGTGAGTAATGACTAATTAGACACTTCTATAAGTGAGCAGAGTACAATTATAGTTAAAAACTGACAAGGACTTTTAGTACCATTACTACTGTTGAGTTTTGAGAAAATGAAATTTAAGTTTCTTATTAGGCACATTGCACTGTAGCCTGGCAATATTCATAGTGGTTTTTCCATCCTGTCGAATTTTCCATAGCAACTAAATTGTGAAGAGATGTAAAGCAATTCTCTAGAAAACTAGAGAATAGAACATCATGTGTTAACTCACAAAGTCAAAATTAAGTACTGAAGGTGCACTTAAAATGCATGATGAAATTGTAACCAGCCATTATAACAGGTTATGAGCTATTTTTGAGATCAAGTGGCATCAGCTAATGTAACACTGCATAGTCTTCAGATTCTTCTGTTTTTTTCAGAATTAAATTAAGAGTGAGATTGTTCTGCAGCAAGTCTTTTACATTGTTTTTCTCACTGGAGAGTTGCATTACTTAGATAAAGGCAAACTTTACTGGTTTTTGAATGTACTACCTTCTCAGCAGTGCTGGGGCCTTAAGTTCATTTTTAGAAGTTACCCTGTATAGCTGCATGCAAGTGTCTGATACTTGGAAAATAACGGCACACTCCTTGAATACTTTTGTATAAACTGTGAGTTTTTTKAAAGATATCTGGCAGTTTTGGAAGCAAAATCACCTTCGTTAGTTTCTCAAGAAGGAATTGGAGAATGGGAGGTACTGGATATACACTTTTCATGACTGCCAGTGGGTAAGTGGGCAGTTACAGCTTCCAATGCCAACTTTATTTTGATGGTTGTAATTCTCCGAGAGTTTGGCTAATGGATATAGTAGGGCTCACATGGTTTTTTTTCAGTCTCATTGTTTCCATAGTTTCTGTCTGCAAATGTGGTCGATTTTGGATGTGCCCATTTCACCTTGCTTTCGATCTAAATGCACATATAGTCAATGTCATTACATAAAATGTGTTTAAGTTCASTAAAATTTATGAATGTTTTCCAGACAACTTTTTCTGGCAGTGAAGCACAGCATTCTTGTACAAGTGGTACTGAGATATAGGGGGAGGGGGGGGTGGAAATTCCTAGGTTGCTAGAGAGACAAGTTTGAGACATCTCTCAAAGTTTACCTGGAATTCCAGCATACCTAACATCCTGTGGGGAAGCTGAGCTTTCTTTCCAGGAAATCTAAGGGTTGTCTCTAGTAAACTTCACGATAGGAACTTAGGAAGAAAATAATATATTTCCTTCCTTCCACTTCTTATCACTTTTTAATCAAGAAAGGTAGCACCATAATTAGCGTAGATAAATTAATCTTGAAATACAATGCTGTAAGTGTGGAAAGAAGCTATCAGATCATTTGCTCCATACAATTTGGCTGAAATCAATGCAGTTTCCTTATTGTATCTGTGCAGATAATGAAATAGTAAATACTAAGTGTYTGATCTTCCAAAAGGGAATTATCAAAGCATGTAAGTGAAAAATATCAAGGTTATTGTCTGGTTCTGAGCTTCCTTAAAAAGTTTTCTTATGCGGTCAGCAACATTTTTTGACCTTGGATAGTTGGTTTTGTTGCCARCAATTCATTTGGAGAGATATTTTTGATTCTTGTGAGAGTTATTGGGAGGCTAAAACCCAAGCATATTTTCCCTGGTGTGACCAGCTTGAAATAAACTGGAAGAATGCCAGGTTTATTTCTGGTGTACCTCAAATTTAGAATATTAACACACGAGGAACAATTTTGTCCCTTGGTTTTGGTGTATGAAACTAAATGTCAAGCAAAGTTACAAATGACACAGTGCAAGAGGTTTACAYATTGATGGAGTCCTTAATGTGTCTCTGAAGAATTAATACTTTAAACAATAAGTGGCTGTAGAGTTTCTATTGGGAATCAAGCAAGAAAACCCTTTTTGTTTTGTTTCTAGTCCTTGAATGAAATATTAGTTTGTTTAAAACTGTTTTTTGACTCCARTGTTGTTAAGAAAATGAGAGCTGTGGTGTACTTAAATAACCTCATCTCTGGTTCCTGAGATTTAGATATATAMGTGACTTATTTCTGTTTATTAATTGCAACATAACAGCAATTTTAATTTAAAAAGCTTGATAGTAACAGTCTTGTCAGTGCTTTGAGGGATAGTAAATAATCTATATCCTGCAAAGGGATTAGCAAATGCCACTCTGGGAATTAAACAATTACTTTAGTGTATATTAGTGCAAAAGAAACCTGTCCAAAAACCAAAATAGGTTAGAAATTTGGAAATAAATCTAAAGGTATTGCTTTTGGCTATTAGCTCTGCTCATCAACTCAATGTTTAAAACTCAGAGGCCCATATGTAAAGGCTTTTAACATTCTGTGGAAGAAACATTATCTGAAGGACTTCCCCAAATAAAGGGCACTATGTAAGAGAGAGTGATCTCATCTAAAACCAAACTGCTGCCACTTAACATCAAGAAGATYTTAAGAAAATTTTTAAATTGAGGAGCTGGAAGAAAGCTGTGAAGTACAGAAGAGAATGTGGCTTAGGATGACATTCTTACAGTTGAAGATACTAAAATTACCRTAAGTGCAATATAGCTCAGAGAATTAAACTAATTAAAAAGGAGATCTAATGGGTTGCCCTTTAAAAATGGTATGAAAAAAATCCAAAATAGACCGCAACAAACCAAGGCATGAAATCTAGTATACCAACTTCCATGTAAATTTTGGAAACTGCAAAAAAAGGGGAGAAATGGTTAGCTGTAGGTCTGCCCAAATTTTAGTGGAAGTTAAGCTATATTATGCTATAGTAGCAGAAGCAAAAACATACAGAAAAGAMAAAGCAAACTGTGGCACTGTTGGAATAATGCTCTTTTACAGAGTTTACAAGCAAATAACAAGTGACTGGCTCAGGGATTAGCACAGTGGAACTTTGTCAGGAAACAAGGTTCTATTACAGAGGATTTAAAAGCAAAAGCCCCACTGGGCATGTGAAATAGAGATTATATCTGGAAGGACTAGAAACCTGGGTTTCATCTGGCCAAATAAAGGTGTCTGAATCTAAGTTCATTGTTTAGACTTCTCTCCCTTGCAGTCAGTGGAGACGAATGGACATTCCCAGGTGAGTAAACCGTCTCATTTTGAAACAGACATCTAAAATCCGTTACAAAAATTGGGTACTAAAAGTGACTGGTTCCTCTCTATTCACTATAGAACATAAGGAAACTAGCTGAGATACTGACACCTCCAAAGTAGATTACATGAATCCTTCCTGAAATGGCACTGAAAGTAGGCCATGCAGATCTCAAAGCTTTTAAAGTGCCAGGAGAAGAATTAAGGAAAACAAGTCATGCAAATGGACATGAGATACAAAAGAGTTTATTCTGCTTTTCATGTCTTATTTTGTTTTGCTGTTGTTTTGTTTGTTATTTGGGTTTTTGGTTGTTTGGGKTTTTTTGTTATTTGGGTTGTTCATTTTTTTCTTGTAACTTTAGAAAACGCTGCATAAGCAGCTGAAGAGTTTTTACGAAATTGAAAACTAAGGACTAGTTTCGGTTCTAGGTTTTTAAAATATTATTCTGTTCAGTCTTTTGCATTTGATGCATATTACAGCTGAAGCAATCCATTTATTCACATTCTTTTAAAAACTTGAAAATTTTTAATTTGTTAGAAAAACTGAGGGAAACTGCAGTTTCAATAAGAGGAAGATGATCTTAAAAAACAAGTATTCATGCATTTTTTTCTCACAGTTCTAATTCAGTGTTTTATGGAAATATATAATACAAACTGGCATAAAAAGACATAAAAAGGTTTTAATTTAGGATGAAGTTAATCAGTGGGCTGAAAAAGAGATAAACTTGAAAGAATTTGCCTCACAGAATAACTTGAGAATTGCTTCAGTAAAATCCCAAAAAGAACAAGCTTTTGTTGGACAAAAGATTGTGATTATATTAAAATTGAATATTTCTTCACCATTTGAAATCTGTGCTGCTTGAACTTTTGTTCAGTAAAGCACTGGCTTATTTAAATTGGCATTATTACATGGAGTRAGACACTGTGAAAGAGGAATGTGTAATTTACACATAACTTAAGTCAGTCTATTTTGCAAAATGACAAGACTTTTACTTTTTTAAAATATAAATTTATTGTTTGTTATTATGGTGAGCAAATTCCTTTCACTTAGTTTTTCTTCAGTGAAAAAATTGCACATCTCAGTGGATATTAGTTTTATTTGTTAGGTCATGCTTGTGTAATCATGAGAAGAGTTTTTCAATCATTATTTAGTCTCTGGAGACTTTTCTGATATCTTCATAGCAATATAATCTGCTTTAATACTCAGATCAGCCTGAGCTCTCTTCACTCACTGATGCCTGCTCTACAGTGTGGGGCTACAGTTTTGGCCAAAATGGGGCCATTTTCTTACACTACAACTACTTTTGTCCTCGTACAKAAGACAAACAGACTAGAGAAGAATGCTTTAGGGAAGAGGTAGGAAAGACAGATGTATTGACTGTTTTAAGCTTTCATATATAATTACAGCGTATTTCTTTTACAAAACTTAAAAAAATGCTGCTGAGATTATTTTTGCTTTTCATTAAATGGAAGATGTATCCCCTTATTCGAAGAATCCACAGCAAATTTAGAAAACACCAGATGAGAACTCCTCATGATACACAACTAGCCAATTTCTAGATAAGCACAGTGATTGATTTGCGTGGTTGCTACAAAGCGTCAATATGTGAGACTCATCAGTTATTTACTCAGTAAGTTGCTGTGTATTCTGACAGTCCTCCGCGAAGACAGATTTGTTTTACTTTGCATACAATAACTTGTTTCCATAACTGTTACTTCAGAGAATTTTGTCATCTGTGAAATAGCTTTTTCATGTAGTTTTTGCTGTATATTTCCTGATTCAAACTGCATAGAAGAGACAATTAATAAGACTATTTAAAACTGAAAATATATATGGCGAGGAAAATRAAAGTCTTTTAAACTGTGGTTTCCAAAAGGAGTATTTTTTTTCCTGAAGTTGAGTATTCTGAGCCCTTTAAATGTAACCTGAAAAGACACTAAAAACAGTCTGTCAGAAAATTAAGTGAAACATGATTTGACAATATCCTACTCAATGCTGTCCTGCATCACATTTCATCTGTACATACATTTGGTTTGCAGTAATGAATGCAAATATGAACTAAAGAGAAAATATTTAGGCTAACCTTTAAAGCCATCCTTCTCCCTCATTTGTTAAATACTATTTTATGTTAAAATRTTTGTTGTTATCTGAAATAGCAGTCCTACAAGAAAAGATAACTTTATGCTTAAAGGTAGTTAGAGAGAGCCAGGAAATAAAAACCTGGGAAGCAGCTGTATTTAGTCATATCTGTGTAAATTATTTCAGATCTGTTAATTACTGCTAATTGTGGAGTTTTTGTTAAACCTGTGTTTTTCTATGTTCATAGTTATTTTTTTTTTTTTTTTTTAAGTTAGGGCTGCTGAAAGATGTTACATACTGCAAATTTTTGTCTTACCATTTATATTCTTCTGTCATATTATGTCAGCTGTATGAGTGCTACAAAAGCTGAAATAAATCCTGAGATTAGCAGTCCAGAGACCGATTTCAATGTGCACAGATTATGGCTAGAAATKAACTTTCTGGGGAAATAGCTCAGAACTGACAATTGAAGCACCAAGAAAAACCCAAGTGCTGAGGACAAGGAATTACATGTGTTATAAATGCAACCTAAGAGTARAAAATCCTAGTGAAAAGTGACAGAGTGAAAGACTCTTCTGTGTTAGATAAACATGGATCAGAAACAGAATAGTTTGACTGCAGCTTCATGCCATTTCCTTAGGTCCTGTCAGTGGTCAGGAAATGCAATCAGTGACAGGGARTGAAAAGATTGGTACCTGCCTCCATCCCCTTACCCTAGATGAAGTTGCACATTGGGATGAGGTCTCCCCTCAGTCTTCTCTGGCCTGAAGAGACCAAGTACCCTCAGCTGTTTCTCACACAGCTTCCCCTCAAGGTCCTTCACCATGTTTGTTGCCCACCTTTGGATGCTGTCTAACAGCTTTATAATTTCCTCATACTGTGACTCCCAAAACTGCCCCAGCACTTGAGGTGAGGCTGCCCCAGGTCAGAGCAGAGCAGGACAATCCCCTCCCTTGCCCGGCTGGTGTTGCTGTGCCTGATGCACCCCCAGGACACGGGTGGTCCTCCTGGCTGCCAAGACACTACTGGCTCATGTTCAGCTTGCCATCCACCAGGACACCCAGGTGTCCACAGTGGTGCTCTCCAGCTTCTTGTTCCCCAGTCTGTCTGTACAAGCCCATGAGCTGTTGGTCACACATCATGTGTCACAGTTATTCAGCCGAGCACTGGACATTTTGCCCAGTTGGATGCAAGTTCTTCCAAATATTAAAATCAATATGTGTAGTAGGAAGTTTCAAAACAATATGCACTAAGTTCCTACATGTTTTAAAACAGAGCTTTTTTGGAAATGTCCTGAGCTAAATTGTAAACAGGTTTCATTGCTTCAGTATTCATGTAAATTATATACCATAGTGTAGTGTATGATGACTTTAAGTTTTATTCTTTGCAATTCTCAGTTATTTGCTTATTATTAATTRAACATATATATTTAAACCAAAGGCAAATGCATACATTTTTTAAAAAAAATATATTCCTCAAGTGAAACTGTCCTGATGCATCTATTGACATTTYCCCTACAACTAGCATATATTCCTTGTCAGTCTATGGTGTGTCTAGGAAATCTCATTTCATAYATCACTTCTTACAATAATCACAGACTCAAAACATTTTGCATAATTGGTGAAACAAGAAGCTACTAAGTTAAACCATATTTCATAGTGTTACTAAAATTTGTGGTCAGGTTATTTGCCCCTTTATCTTTTCCGACATTAGCTGCTCCATTTTACATTCTTTTTCACTTTGTTAAATTTAGTGGTATTGGTAATACTCATTATATTTACATAGTATATAAAGCGGATTTTTTCAAAGCACCAAAATATTAGGTAGCCACTTGCAAATATAGCTAAACATTTCTCATATRCAGCTTATGACAGTCTTAGGAGTCCCATGTCTCTGCTTTGGCTTCATTTAACTACATTCTTTCCATACCATTTTCAACTTTCATTATTGTTTCATTAGCACATTAGCACAGTTTCATTTCCCTTTTGCCAAAGTTCAGTTATCTTTGTATGTCTTTTAAAGTTTTGAAGCTCTCAATTAAAAATACAGTGCACCTCTTCAAATTCTGTTATAACATTTTTTTATGCTTGATAGAGGCTCYTGTTTTTATCTCCAGCTTTTGGACAAGCAGTCTGGTTACTCCCTTTTTATGCTTTGTTTATGGTTGGTTCGTTTTGTAAATAATTCTGCACTATTCTTCAGTAGGTGCTAATTTATCCTATTTCAAATACAGGTTCTCTGAATTTTTTAGTTGTCTAGTTTTGGCCTTTTGCCTTTTGTCTATTTGAATGTTTGCAATAGCTGTTGTCTCTTCTGCTTGGAAATATCTATTGAATTGTATTCTCAGTAGGGTTTTTAATTTAAGAAGTATTTTTTAAGTACTTATTTTGAAAAGCAAATGTCCCTTTTCAAAAGCACTGTTGCTTTGCTGTTTTTGGTRGTATTTAGGAAGTTTAATTTACACCTCTGCTTTTAATTGGTGAATGCTGGTTATTTTCTCTACTCATCTTCTGTGGACCTGTGGGGTTTTTCTGGAATCACTGTTACTGTGTCTGAACAATTTCAGGTTTTTCCAGTCTAATTCCAAGTCATAGCAATACCTCTCTTATAACCTTGTCCAGTCTGTCCCTGAATATATTTGTTTACTGTTTAATGTGTGGTCATTTTTGGCGACTGGGTTCATGCAGCRTGAGCTTTGCATGGAGAAATGATAAGTCTTGTCGTGGATATGGGCAAGATGAGCAGAAATTGTAATTGGTGACCAAAATTCCTTTCCAGTTTTCAATTTTCAGTGAATGTACTTGAGCTTAATTTTGAATAAAATCAAGCTAAGTGATAAAATTTYGATTGATATTTTAGCCAATGTTAAATGATTTTAATGTTTTCACAGTAAATCCAATTTAAAATGTGAATACTTTTAAATAGACTGTTTTCAAATAGCACATATAATAACAGTTAAATATGACTAATTGGAAGAGCAACTTCCCAGGGAGGTGCCTGATGCCAAGGACTGCCCCAGCTGCCCCCTGGATGCCCTTCTCCCTGGCCAGAGATAGTGGGAAAATCCCTGGCTACCAGGCTGTGCCCTGTGGAAGACCCCACTGCTTCTGGTATCCTTGCCCACAGGGAGCTGTTAGCACACACTGTGCTCTGGTACTTTAAAACATTTAATCTTAGAGTCTGTTTTACTTTTACATAAACAAGAATTATGCTAGTCCTCTGAGCTGGACAAAATTTGCAATTTAACCATGTAAATTGGGAAACAGTAATGTAATGACACGAAGTATGGATTTTAAGCCAATGAGTTTACGTTAATAAATCTGATATAAAAAGTTCTCATTTTATAAAAGAAAAAAATTATTTGTATTTCAAAGGCCTTCTCTTTCAGAGAATTCTCTGCTTTCAAAAATTGCTTTATCAATCATTTCTGTAAGTTAGCCYGTAAATTGGTGTGTAAATGAAGTGTTGTACCTGTTTCTCTCTTTTGTTTTCTTTTATACCCTGAACCAATCCTCTACAAGGCAGATTCATTTGTTTTTTAGTTGAAATGGAAAGACTGCAATTCCACAAACAAATTGGGCCTCAGTTAGGTGCACTTTGTCATAAATAATCTCTGAGGAGATTGGATTTCTCTCCTTGTTGATGTACTTCAGTTGTGTGTTAAGCTCTCAGCTTCTTAAAGGAACTGAGTTATTGCTCAGTTGAATACTGACTGAGGAGCCCACACTTGTCCTTGTTCTCCTGTGTTGTAGCTGTCTCCATTTCCCTAAAGCATATTCAGGAAGGTTTATGGTAAAAGAAACTACTAGTCCTTTTTTTTTTTTTTTTTCTTTGTCCTTTTTTTTTTTTTTTTTTTTTTTTTTTTTTTTTATTTTTTTTTTTTTTTTTTTTTTTTGCTCTTTGTCCCATTTTTTTCTTATTCAACTCCATGATACATTGCTCTTTCAGTGTATATTTCTTCATGATCTGGAGAGAAAAGCCATTTCATAGATTGGTTAAGGGCATTTTCCATGCTCCAGTCACCTTATACTCATATTTCACATTCAGCAGTAGGCCCTTTAAAATTTAATGGGTATTCTGTATCAGCTGCAGGAAGTGTCCTTTACATTTTCACTTATAAATTTTACAGTTTTTTTTTTTTGCTTTGTTACAGAAATTTGCTCTACATTTCAATGTAGGCGTTTCACTTTTTTTTTTTTGTTTTTAGAAACAAACTGAAACTCCATATTTCTGTGGCAGAGATGGCTGGCAGCGTGATAATGTAAATTCTGCCTTTTTCCAAGCTACTTAATGGGTTGAGCGACATCTGCAAAAGCATAGTAGTTTTGTTCTAGAGCTATCTAGTTCTGATCTGTGTCTTTTCTGCACACAACCGATCATGCCGAGCAGTCTGAATAAGACTTTGTTTAGATGGGATTACATAATTATCCCAATGATAAAAATTGAACTGAATTATTCCCCCAATGTAGCAAGCTTTAAATCTTTTAATGTAAGCAGGGAATTTTGAATGTTTGATAGATTGCATGGTCATATTTTGAGTGTCTACATTTTATCTATTTCACATCTGGAAAAAAATCCAAACAATATATAGAAGGGTAACAAACTATAGCATACAGTCTAATTCTTATGTAAAATTCTAAAATCATGGAATAGCAGAACCCTTTATTGATGAATGAGCTAATGTTTGATGCATATAATGTGTATGGGGCTCATTTAGAAAACAAATGAGACACAGTACTTGTCCAAAATCTGATCAGGTGAAGAGATGCAAGTGTGGGATTTTAATTGACAATATCAAGTATCTCCACTGAAGAATAGCATTTAGTAAAAAAATAATTGACAAAGCCATTAATATAAATCAATTTGTTAAGCTGAGGATGCATATCAGATATAGCAGGCAGAGTAGCATCTACTAAGATGAAGTAGTCCCTTAACCACATTACCCAATGATCACAGACATTATTTACCAGCTGTATCTAGTTTATAATACAGTAGTTCAGAAGCAATGAAATTCTGTCATGCATCACATATGAATATGAGAACATGGGTACAAGTGTGGAAAACTGCTATAACCACTACAAACAGAATGTGCTGTAAATGAGCTAAAAAGAGCAGTATATATAATATTTTCTGTTTACTTTTTTCTGCCATATTGCACTTCATATAGCTCGGGCTGAATTCCTGATATAAAGCACCTCATCAGCCATGTCAGGTTGCACATGGGTATGAGTAAGTAGAGCTGGATCTAAGTGCATGTTCTTGTCAGAATGAATCACCTGGCTGGTTTTATGTAGGCTGAAGGTAGGTGTTAACAAAAGAGGACTTTGATGGAGGAGCTTAACAAAAGTGGATTGAAGAATATGTGGACAACTTATGGTGGACTGGATGGTGAGCAATTGGGCTCAGGAAAATAGACTAAGCACTTTTCAAGGAGTGTTTTTAAAAATTTTATTTCAGTGTTCTAAATCTAAATTTTGAAATGGCGGCAGAGAAAGTCTCACCAAACAGTCAATGCCATGTGTTTTGATGGTTTGACAACAATGTTATAGCATAAAAATTGTCACTGAGACAGAAAGGATGGCTGAGAGAATAGCTCAAGGGCCAGAACAAGRCCCTATTAATAGAAGTGATGAGTTGGTGAATGTCAGTGCTAGCTGAAATGTGCATGGAAATAAAATGATAGGTAGTAGAGAGATATTTTTGGATAACTAACGAGGGGATGGAGAAGAAAAAATATAGTCTATAGTCTTGAAAGATTAAGATAATAATAGTGATAATAGTGATGAAAAAAAGGCAGAAAGAATTTGGAAGTGAAGATGGGAGAATCATGTGTTTAAAGTGACAATGGCATGCCTAAGAAGAGATTTTAACCAAGTATGGGAGATAAGTTGCTGCAACAGKTTGGTTTTTGAGTCATCAGTAGATAACTTTGTAAGCTCTGTATGGAGGAAAACGTTCACATTGACTGCAAAGTGAGAAGAACAAGGTTTAGGGACCAGGCTCTATTTTATCATCATCCTATCTGAAGAAAAAGTATTTTTTGTAACAGAGTACCAATAACTTTTCTGTATTTATGGCTCCCTTACCAAAGATTGTGTCTTCTGGTTTGAAGCATGAGAGGAAACAGATGGGAGTTTCTTTTATCTGGGCTCACATGCACTTCTATTTCTTCAGGGGTGGTATAAGAAATGTTGTAAATTAAGTTTCTTTCTTTCTAATTGAAGGAAAAATGCCATTTCAGGTTGTTCTTATTACATGTTTGAATTGATCCAGAGCTCTACAAAATATAAAATGATTGAATTATTCCTCCCTGAAAAGTGGACTTAGAGTAACGATGGGTTCCAGTCAGGGTTCTTTAGAGAAATTAGCAAGCAGCCATAGCCTGGCTCACAGTGGGATGTTAAATTTAAATAGAAGATGTAAAAATCCAATGGAGAGGATTTCAGAGGAATTGTGTCATGGACTTTTCACAGACTCACTGAATGCTCCTCATTACTAGTTAGGGAAATATGTTTCATAGAGAAAAATCTATTATTGTGAAGAAAGGAGCAGGATGTTTTTAAAAAAACCTACTGTGAACTTTTTWAAAGAGATTACTCTGTTATTCATGTGGTACAAAAAGGGGTTTTCCTATTTAAATTATACATTGCATAAATTATTTTAATTTTATTAGTGTTGCTACCTTGCAAAATAGTTATATGCATTCATGGCTAATAATTATGTTCATTAACAAACAAAGACTTTGTTCTGAATATTAGATGCTCCTATTTTATCCACACAGCCTGTGATTCTTGTGGTGCTCATTGAGAATAACATCAATTATGTACTTTCTACTGAATATTGTAGATACTAAATATCCATGATACTTACTTATCAGATTTTTTATGTGCATAATTTTAAAATTTATTATAATATACTGTAAAGGTCTTTGTCTCTTCTCGGATAAGATGAGATGAGCAGAATGTGGAGTAGGGCTTGAGATGAGCAAGTTCTGAATGTTGGTTTTCCTTTCTTCCTTAATGTTACTATGAAGTTCCATAGACAACTCATATTTTATTTCTTCACCTGTGCAATATGGAGAGTGATAGCTGAGTAAGAGCAACTTTATAGGCCTTTGAATCTRTTGATGTGAGAAGTTTACTGTCTTTTCTTAGGTTCATATTATTATATTTTTTCAAATTTCCTGATGTTAAAAAAAGGACAGGGATGTACTCATTTCTCTTACTATGATATGGGACTTTGGTGTGATTATTGCTCTCTTTTCTTGTACATATTTCTTTCAGAAAGTATGTGGAAACAGAAAAAAAAAGAAAAAAAATACCTGGGATCATTTCTGTCAATTTCTTCTATTTAATGAGTGAGAAGATGGCAAAATTTAGTTATGAAATTTTTGACAGTGATTTCTTTAGAATTGTATTTTCCTTTTACTGTGGAATATAACTTAGATATTTTCTGRACACCCTATCTTTGTGCTCTACACTTCTCTAGCAGTTTTATATTAGATAAGTTTAAACATATTTTCAACATCCCCAGTTCTTTTTACATCATTTTAATTTTTCTGGGTTTTTTTTTTCCTGGGCTCTGATTGGGTTTTAAAATAAATAATAACTTGATAGATCAAAACTTCATGTTGTGTATATTTTTTTTAATGCAGCTTCAGTCTTCTAATAATTTTGTAAGAGTATGAACAGTAGAAATCTGTGATTATTTAAGAAATAATGTTATTTTAATGGTAGGATTTTTCTTCTCAGTACAGCTAAGTTAAAAAATATGGAAATACTAGCAATAATTCTTTTAATATCTCACACAAAACTTGTATTAGTGAATAGGTTTGTGGTGACACTAATAGCATTCCCATATTTATTTAYTGTCATAAATACATTCTTGAACTGTAATGTAATATTACATATAATTCCATTATATTTTAGACATATTTATGTTCTTTACACAGAGATCTGCATTCTTTGATTGAGAACAAATTTAAATTCAGATTTTTGTGATTGTTTGATATCCATAGTGGGGCCACAGTTTTGGAAACTACATCATCCATCTAATTTCCTGTCCTAGGTTAGTTGAGTATTGTATTCCTATCATCTGCTTATGTTAGAGGAAAGTTAAACAACCCTTCTGTAACTATACATGATAGTCGAGACTGCTCTGGTTTTGTTTGGTGATGTTCCTCCCTTCAAGGACAATGGGAGGGAAAGGGACACGACACACACGTTTTTTCGGTGGGGGAGGCCCTCTCTCGGGATCAGCGGTGGAAAAAGAAGCTGCCTGCTCTTCCTGGGACTGCTCCTTTTTCTGCCTTTCTTTGGACTTGTTTTTTCCTCGAATTTGTTTTTTTCCTCTTTGTCATCTGAGAATTGGAGGATTCTCGTGGCACGGCAGGGAGAAAAATCCTTCAGTGAACTATCGGAGAGAGACTCTGTCGAACCCCTCTGGGAGCCCGGAGAGGAAGCCACTCCCAGGAGGGAAGAGAAAGGCTTTGGGATCTAACAGCTGATTCCACAGGTTTTTTTTTTCTTTGTGTTTTTATAATTTTTAAATAAATAGTTTTTTTCCCCCTTTTCTTTTCACTTTCCTCTCTGTGGAAAAGGTTGTCTCTAGGACCYGGGTGGAGAAAAGAGAGGGGGGAGGGGGTTTGCTGGAACTTGGGAGTGTTTTGCTCYCATTGAATTCATTCAAACCACTACATTTCCTAAGCCCAGTTACAAAACCAGTCAGTCCTGGACAGTTTGTACTGAGAAATCACCATTATTAATGCTTCTCASTGCCATAGTAACCTCTCAGTGCACTGTCTGGTGCTCATTAGCTAAACTCAACATCCACGCTGAAAGTGGTTCAGCCTTTATCCTTTTTGGGGGCTTCCAAAGTGTCTAACGCAGGCCTGTCACAACAGGTCAGGGTATATTGAACTTTGGGTACGTCTCAGACTCTCACCTGGCCATTTAAAGCCTTTCAAGGCTATGTCTGATCTAGGTACCTAACGTGGTTACATTATGAAAATGTGCTGAATGTTTTAAAGAGCCTTTTTCTTAATTCCCTTAGATATTGTGAAAATTTATTTATTCAGGGTCATWGTTATTAGACTTCTATAATCACAGTTGGAATCTATGAGACCTCTAAATAGCATGTTGACTATTTCTTATCTCAGTTGATTCCCATGATACCTTATATTTCCTGGATAATATGAGTAATCTCCTGGATCCTGTATTTATAAAATTTAAAGACTGCACCAATACTGTGTTTATGTTAGGAGCCTCTCTCTGCAGCTTTCTGTCTGAGCCTCCTCATATGGTTCCTTCCTTGTGTGTAACCTCAATTAGTGCTGGTTTCTGTCCTCCATAGGGGACCAGTTTTGCTTTTTTTTTTTTTTTTTTTTTTTTTTTTTTTTTTTTTTTTTTTTTTTTTTTTTTTTTTTTTTTTTTTTTTTTTTTTTTTTTTTCATCTAGAGCTCTTACAGTTGACCACCATATGGCTTCTGTTTCTAATAGAAAGTATTATATCATGTCAATGTCAGACATGCACAATTAGTTGAATTAATCTCTTCTGATGATGTTATTAAAGCCATTGTTAAACAGAAAACTTAACAGAAGAGAATATATTTTGTTTGTGCCTGTAGTTGCATAGATTTCTGAATTTATTATTTTATTTTTGTAAACTTCAGCATTTAAACTAAAATAAAGGCATGATATCATATGTGGAACAGTCATTGCAGAAATAGTACATACCCAGATACAAAGATAATGAAATGCCTACATCTTGAAGCATATTTTATCTACATTACATTATTTTAGGAGAATTGCACTTTTATATAGTAATACCTTTAAGAGTTTCAATTTCAGATTTTTATTGTGACTTTTCATATACCTCTAATTTTTAATAATTGTTTTCCTTTTTTGCATGTTAGGAAACAAAACAAGAGTATATTTCAAAATAGAAAAAATGCAAGAAACTTCTTTCTTGTCTGTGTTATCACTTTTGAAGAACAGGAGTGAACTACTTTCTAGGCTTTACAAGCAGGTTGAATCTTCTCTGGTGTGTGGGTGTTATTAGTATTTTTAACAGTCTCAACAGTTACTAGAGATGTTTTAATGCCACAGAACAGGGGTGGCTTGTTAGACTCCTACAGTACTATGAAACAAGCTGTAAAAATGTCTGGATTACTTAGAAAAATTACAAGTACATAGGCAGGGCTTAACATTTATTTGCCTGCAGTCCTTGTGGTTTTGATAGAACTRATAGTATGATTTTGGATGTCTAAATTATGCAGATTTGGACTCTAATAGTGATGTAGTACCCGGCAACATTTTATTTGAGAACAATCTCTGGCAATTCAGTTTCTATAAATTAATTTTTGCTGAGTACTTCTTTATCTTGCCAGGCTACTTGACACTGTGTGAGGAGATGCTGCTGCAAGTTTGCCACCTTCTGCTGTAACTTTACTGTCTCCAAGGCAATATCATTTGGCCATTGTGTTCACTTTTAGAGTTCTTCCTGTTCTCCCACAGCACCCATGTAAAAGCCAAATGCATTTGGCTTGATAATAAATGTGACTGTATTGCTTAAAACAGAAAGAACTAAGTTTCAGTGGCTATTTAGGAAGCCTRGGATACATATGCAAATGAAGCATATAAAGTAGGTGGTGTGAATGATCCCCAATTTGAAATACTCAGTTTCCAAAGGTCARACCCTTAATATACTGTCACTTTCAATTAAAGTACATACCAGTGTGTTGAAACAACKGGTTACACAACATGCTGTTGTTTTAAAAGATAAAATATAGCAGTTCATGGTTCTTTTGAGTGAAACCACCAGTCCTTCATGGGTATTTTCTTTTGCAGTGCCCGGTAGGAGAATCTGTAGCTGTGCKTCTGAAGAGACAAGTGAGATGTATGTCTTTGATTTTCAAGATTCTGCTGGAAATCAATTGCTGCTGATTTTTATCTGGCAGCTTGCCCTTGGCTCTCTGGAGGAGGTCCCAAATGATCCATCAGGACAATCCCAAATGATCCATCAGGACAATCCATCAGGAGAGTGTTTGTGGTGGTTGTCTGTTCTCACTGGTGACACAAATAGCCCACAGCTTGTAGATAACCTCAGTGAGGTAGATAAGGACAATCTCCACTTCATGAGATGGAAAGTTTACAGAAGCACAAACAGCCTGGAAGAAAGCTGTCAATTAGTTGTGACCACTTTGAATAATGGTAGGGAATGGGGATAATTGGATGTTTCSTGTGGATTTAATGAAAGTGGAACAAATAACTGAATTACAATGCCAAGTTTTTATGTAAGTCTTCATGCTGAAAATGCTAAGGGAAGGAAAAGTTATAAAAATATTAATCAACTTCAACCRTTTGTTTTGTGGTTTAAGAGTTGTAGGTCATAGTGCAACCTCAAAGATTGCTTGGACTTGGTCAGGGGGTGCATATCCAGTGTAACATATCCAGTGTAACTCTAAAGTGATGCTTAAATGTAAACGTGTGATATACCTCATTCAAAGCAAATACTGTTCATCTGATTAATGGTCAAAGTAATGACCACCTTAGCCATCTAAAGAGAGCCCCATGGGGCAAATTGGTAGCCATGAATGAGCTGCAGCGAGTAGAAGGGCAGACAAGGGGGCCGCCCACTGCTGCAGGACCCATGGTGACACAGGCTCCATCAGAGCTATGTCCAGCTATGTTTGGATGGTCAAACCTTTTGAAGGGCACAGGGGTAGCAGAACTTGTGAGTCTGCTTGGGGGAGCCTTGTTGCTTGTTTTGGCATTTTAATAAAAATAGTGTGTTTTTATCAGTAGTCTAATAATTTTGTCATTTCTATTCCTTTTCCAGTTGAATGCATATTAGGGACCAAAGTAGTCTAGGAAAATCATCCAGGTTTGCTTTATAAAGAGGAAAGACTCGCTGACAGGTCAGTTTGTCTCATCCTGCTGGGTGGTTTWAAACTCCCTCCAAAGTACTGCCCTTCTCAGTTCAATGAACCCAGAAGAAGACCACACATAGCTGTAAAAAGACCTGGCTTTCAGTCACAAGGTGCTCTTCAGTCCAGGCAAACCCATGATTAACTATGGCATTTGTATTCTCACCTGATGTTTTAGTTGCCAGTATTTTAACTTTAGAAACAAACTAATCTCTCAAGTRTGCAATTAGTTTTAGAAAAATAATTCAGGAAATATTTTTTCTGTAATCATAAATATTTTGAATACTTATTTTAAAGTACGAATTAAAGAAGATATTTCTTAATCTTCAATCTTCCATCTCTCTGTATATGAAGGCAACTCAGAAAACTAAATGAAAATAAATACAAACAACATAGCATTTACATCTCATACAACTAAGAAAGGACTTTTATTTTCTGTTCCAYGCACTTTGGCAAAAGAAATTTGACAGTTTTCAGGCATTGGTGCATAGCAGATTTTAACTCCAAATGAAATTGTTTAATTATAGGTATTTGTTCTCATTCATGGGTTGGAATGTGTGTTGGAAGTCTAGCTGAATAGAGATGCAGTGTTTTTTTAAATTGTTATAAGATTTTGAAGAAAAGCCTTTCMATTTTCTTTTTAAAAGGGAGTTATTTTCAAGTTCTGATAACTATGCATGTGTTGATAGAAGAATCATCTCTCATTGTTTCTCAGATTTTAGGAAATACAGTAGAGCATATAAGCCTTACAGATACAGCCTCAACAGATCTACATTCCTCTGTCTCAAGAGGAATACATTTATTTTCATGAAGTACTGTGACAGGTAGATGGATTGAATGTAAATAGATGTGCATATAAACTTTCCTTTCTCTGCTGGGTAATTAAAACATAAGACAGAATATTGGATTCTTTAAAATTCTTCATTAAAATAGAGAAGTGACAGAATATTGACAAATGTTTGCTTTTGATTGCTTTTGATTTCATTAAGAGATGAAACTGTGGAGACCAACAGTTTTGGAATAYTTGGTTTGCTTCCATATCTGGAGTAAATATCATTAAATGTATGTTTAATTTTTTTACAGTGGTATTGCCTACAGCCAAGACTCTTTAGAAAATGTAGTTTATTATTAATTTTATTTTGTTATTCTGTTTGAAAATCCAGAGACAGAATGTGTCAACAACTTGTTCCCGCTACATCTAAACAACCTATTTTTGAAGATATTGTCAAATCAAGAAAAGACTTGTATGTTCATGGAATAGGTCCAGATTAGTTTTTCAGGTGTTATGGTAAATTGGTGAGGAAATGTTTTTAWTGATCTAATACTTTGAAATGCTCTGTGTGCTTGTCCATCTGATTGCTTTAACTTAATACAAAAATTGCATAATTACCATACAAGAATCGTATTTCATAAATATCTTTTGTCATTTTSTCTTGCTTTGCTTGCCTCTCAATTGCAATTTACCAATATTAAAAGAACTTGTTTGTTTTCAGCCAAATTACAATGGCAGAAGATGGGTCTCTACTAATGTAAAAGTATATATATGTCTACCAAAATAACAAACCAGAAAATTTTATTACTTCATGGATTCCGTATCTGTTTTCAGATGTCCTTTTTAAGTATTGGGTATCAGATATTTAAATTAAGCATTTTGAATTTAAATTAAGCATTATCTCTCATCTAGTTAGAGTAGCTTTTTTTATGATAGGCCTTTTAAAACTTTGAAATGTTCTTTGATTACAGTGAAATGTTTGCCTTCCTTTATGCAGAATAAATGTAATGAGTAAAATTGTATTAGGTGAAAAGGTGTTTTTTAGAAAAAATGTATTTTAATGGATGTTTAAAATCAGCTACATTATAAGCTGTCAATTCACAGATCACAATTCTGTCTCTTACTTCTAGTGCTGTTATATATCAGGTAATAAAATTTAGATTWTTTTTCTGTCCTCAGAAGTATAGCAGAGAAGACATTATTAGGCATTAATTTTTGCTTATGGTCTTCCAAACCTGATAGTGCTGAGATTTTCAGGATGTGTCTTTTGGACCAGATGCTTCCTGGGGAAGGCCTTCTTATACAACAACCAGTAAGAAAAAGTATTTACCTAGTTTTGATTACCAGCATATTGGAGTTRTGAAGTTTATCTGGTGCCCTCTATAGTTCTTAAAATATGCTGTTATCATCAAGGCACAAGAGTGGTGCTGATATAAAATATAAAATGCAGATGAGGCAGTTTGAATGCAAGATAATATGGATTTCACAAGCGAGAATGAATTCTGTCAAAACTCTAGAAATGGGGAAGGAATGGTCATTAGTAGGATCTTGGTGAAAATTAAAGAAAAAAGRAAAATATACTAATATTTTGTGAACAAAGTTCTGATATAATGAGKGTGATCTGAGAACAAGAAAAAAACTTGTTCTATCTGTTAATTAGGAAGATTTGCATAGTTTTACCTATCAGTTAGGAAGAAAGTAATTTTTAAACTAAAGCTAATTCTCATTTGGATGACATTTTTATAAAAAATAGTTATAGTGAATCTAATGATTAATCTTAAATCATAATATTTAAATTATTCTAGCCTCTATTGGTATCTCAGTTACAGCAGTATTTAAAATTTATGAAAAAGCTATCAAAAATAGATTTTATATAGAGAAATGATCATGCTGTGTAAAATTATAGGATCATAAAGATATATTTGATRTACTCTTTAAAAAGAGAAACAAGTACTAAACTACTTATTTGAATTTATTTGTTTGTGTTTTTAATTTGAAACAGAAGCCAGTTGCTTGTTAATCCATGGAAATCCATGTTATGTGCCTAAAATGTTAAGTCTCCATCAAGTCAAATGAGACCATGTAAAGCTTGTCCTCTTAGGACATGAGGTTCTGTGAAGGTCTGATTGCTGCACTGRTGAACAGATTTCTTTCAGACTTTCTTGGATCTGCTGAAAGTAGCAATATTAATAAAACCATGCTGGCACTTGTTGTTTTTGGCCAACATCCTTGTTGTGTACYGAGTCTGCAGCAGGCTCGCTGCTGATGTGTGCTCCTGCATTTTCGCAGCTGACACCCCTCGGTGGCTGTGCTTTCTCATAATGCAGACCAACATTCTTTTGCCTGGGGAGATACACCAACAATTCTTAAAAATTGCCAAAAGGCTTTTAAAGAAGTGCTTTTGCTGAAGGACTAATTTATTAAATATAAGACAAATCTTAAAAAATAATTCTACTCATTAACACTTGTATAGCTCAATCATTTATTTGAGAAGTGATGTTGTGCTTGCCTTTAAGAATTAGGCGTAGACATTGTAAATTCCATAAACTGGAAAAGAAAGCTGTTTTTTAAATATTTAATTTAAATGGACAAGTTGGTTTATTTCTTAAATCCTTAGAAAGTCTTGAAAGAAAAACATAGACTGAAAATTGCAGCATTCAGTAGTCTKACATTTTCTGTTCACACATGTTCTTCAGTACATAATAGTAATTTTATGTTCTCGCAGAATATATAAACTGAGGCATAGCCCCCAGTAGTAAGGCAAYGAATGTTTAAAACATTTATGAATAAAGCTACATCAAAGGGTAATTAGGTGATTATAATGGTACTTTCTTTGGGAGAGCTAATGTAAAAAACTCTATTGCTCCCARGCTTAATTATTTTAGTAATGCTTACATGTTAGCAACCTCAAATTTTTTGCAGCTAGCTACAATTAAAAAAAAAAAAATCAACCTAAATATGAAAGTTGAGATTGCTATGTGACATCCAAAAGGAAGCTTTACTGAATTTTGATCTTAATAATTTTTTTATGTCTTTTTTTACTTTTTAGCTCATAACCAGATAGTGAGCATTTTTTAAAAATGATCATTTGCTCTTGTGCCATGTSTGGATATCAGAGTATTTTTATGTGCTGTTTGGTAGTTGCACAAGCCACTGCTCACCGTTATTTCAGAGGTGGCAGGCAATGATGCATCAGCTTGCATTGACAACCTCTGCTATAACTCGTGTAGTTGTGAAGGTAGGTCTAATTGATGTCTTTAGCTCCCCAGTCTGTTGCCACCTCAGTACTGCAGAAATAGTGGGATGCATGCACTTGTTGCAAGTTGCTGTTCCTTTGTGCCATCTCTCCTTTAGTTATAATTAAATGAATGAAAGAAGGTTTTGTTTCTTTTTCTCACAGCTAAAGCTTAAGTTCTTTATAAACATTTCTTCATCTTATTATAAACAGTTTCCTGATATCATGTCACTCTGATAAACAGGAAAGGGCTAGAGAAAGAGAAGGTTTTTGAGATTTCTATATCAGGATAGCTTTGTCATCTTTACCTTCTCTAAATTAATAAGTAGAACTTCAGGTTTCCAATCTACCTCGGTCAGTTGTTTGTTGCTAATGCTAGAATTTCATTACTTATTGAAGATTTCTCATGGTTCCATAAACACTGCTCTTTTCCCATTTTCTCAGTCACAGATAAAATCAGACAAGAACAAGACACAATTTTGTGATATCAGAGCATGTCTTTCCCATCTGCTCTAAAACTCTAGAAAAAAAAAAACCAGGTAGCATTTCAGGAACAATATTTTAAAATTTCTGATGCTTAATAATTTAAGCTGTGGTAAAAGAAAAAAATGCACAGAACAATTAATTTTTTTCTTCCCCTTGAAATCAGTATCAGCCTCTTGGTTCATGTTATTGAAAAATGTTGATGTCCCATGTTTCCATTTTGTGGTCTGATGGTAACCCTCTCACTGATGTTAGTTAGGGCCATGATATTATATGTAGAGAACATACGTGAAAATTTCTTTTCCATGRCAAGTCAAGGAATGAGAGAAGCACTGAAATAAATGTGTAATGTATATATTACTTAACTCAAAGTGATCACTGATAACCATTTTATAATGCTTGCATTCATCCATTCCCAAAAAATGCTGTTAGCTCTATCAGCCTAGAGAAGTGATTGAATTTTTTTTCCTGTGATTTTCATAATCTTAGATTGTATATATCAGCAAAAAGGATACCTTCATACCTTTATTAAAACCTCAGTATCTGCATTTATAGT
This sequence comes from Malurus melanocephalus, assembly GCF_030028575.1. Classification (NCBI taxonomy): domain Eukaryota; kingdom Metazoa; phylum Chordata; class Aves; order Passeriformes; family Maluridae; genus Malurus; species Malurus melanocephalus. The sequence goes on along the minus strand of NW_026623727.1, from coordinate 422,060 downwards.
TTCAATGTTAGAAACATAACATTGCAACCTGCAAGTTGTGAAGGATAAAAAGTCATGTTTAAATAGAGAAGCTAAATTACTCCTTCCAAGAGCCAATAAAACTGAAAAGCATTCACTGTAAAAGTAATAAAAACTTATGAGTCCCACTTTATTAAAACTACTGTCCTCTTTCCTGATGGAGCTGGATTACTTAAAGGATAGACTAGTGATATTTTATGTCTTGCAAAGCGTTTATGTCTAAGGTGAGGTCTCCTGAAATTAATATAGTCATTAATACCACTAGCTGAACTAATACATTGAATATTTTTAACTCTTTGAATACCCACATACCTTGACTCATGTATAATGAAGATATGATGACAGGCAAAGAAAGAAGGAAAACGGGATAATGATAGGTAGGTGATTCAGATGGAACAGATAATGGGAAAGAGTCAACCATGTGTACAAACTGCCCAATATTGGTATGAAAGGAAGAAAAATGAGATCCATAGGACAAACTTTTCTCTTGGTTTGAAAGAGAGAAAAAGCACAGGAAGTTAAGAATAAAAGTATGTGTAGTCTGTCACTAGTAAATCTCGTTTTAATATCACTGGTCAGATACCTACCACTGAATTGATTTTGTGTGACCAGGTTTTGGTAATGGGGGCTACAGGGATAGTTTCTGAGAAAAGATGCAAGAAGCTTCCCCCACATCCAACAGAGCCAATGGCAGCTGACTCTAGGATGGACGTGTTGCTGGCCAAGGCCGAGCCCATCCGTGGTAGTGATAGMACCTCTGGGACAGCAGCTTTAAGGAATAGGAAATCCTGCTGAATAACTTCAGCTGGACAAAGGAGCAAAATTGTGGGAGAGCAATAACTCTGCAGACATCAGAGAAGAAGGAGGAGGTGCTCAAGGTGCCAGAGCAGTGATTTCCTTGCAGCCCATGGTGCAGACCCTGGTGAGTCAGGCAGCCCATGGAGGTCCATGATGGAGCAGAGATCCCATTGTAGTTGATGGAGAATCCCACACTGAAGCAGGTGAATGCCTGAAGGAGCCTGTGACCCTCTGGAAAGCCAGTGCTGGAGCAGGCTCCTGGAAAGATCCATGGAGAGAAGCCCTTGCTGGATCAGATGTTCTGGGAGGCCTTGTGACCCAGTGGGGGACCCACAGTGGAGCAGTGTGTTCCTGAAGGACTRCACCCATGGAAGGGACACACACTGCTGCAGGAGAAGAGTGTGAGGAGTAATYTCCCTGAAGACAAAAGAGTGGCAGAGACAATGTGTGATAAACTGACTGCAGCCTCCATCTGTGATCCTCTTGTGCCACTTGAGGGGAGTTGAGAGAATTTGGGAGTGAAAGTAAGCCCAGGAAGATGGCAGAGGTAGGAGAAAGTTTTAAGATTTGGTTTTACCTCTTATTATTCTACTTTGATTTGATTGGTGGCAAATTAATTTCCCCATGTTGAGTCTGGTTTGCCTGTGATGCTAATTGCTGAGTGATCTCTCCCGGGATTGTCCCAACCCCTGAGCCTTTCATTGTTTTTTCTCTGCCCTGTTCAGTCTAGGAGGGGACTGATAGGGTGGCTTTGCTGAGCACCTGGAATTCAGCCATGGTCAGCCCAACAAAACTGCTTGAATAGTCAGAAGTCTTCTCTTTCAGGCATTCAAGTAATGTCATTTGAAACTGCRCATCATAAGATAATCTAGTGTGTATAAAATGACCAAAGGAAAACTGCAAAATTCTTTTTGATCTGCTTGTGTACCACATAACATGAAAAGAAGAGTCCATTTTTCCAATGAGTAGAACTGCATCAGCAGTTTTTTTTCATTGGGACCTTATTTGTTAGTTTTGGTATTTATGATTGTAAAACTTACAAGTATCTTCTTTTAGAAACTCTTTATTATCTTTATRCAGCAGTACAGGAAGACAAACTCAAAGAAAGCTGTGTTCTGAATGTGCAGCAATTACCCAGAAACTGGAGGTTCAGACTATATTGAATGTCTTTGCTGTTCATTATGAAATGTGGCAAATAACTGTCTATGTTACACATGTTGTTTTTGAATAAAATTGCTTTTCATTTAATTMAAAATGATGTAAACAAGCAAGCATACAACAGAAAGGTATCATTTAAAACCAGTTAAGTAATGGCTTGAATTTGGTAAAGATGCATTTTTATTTGGCCACAGATGAAGAAAATCTCATCAAAAATCTGGTAAATTGTTGAGTTTGTTATCATTGATTAGTACAGGATTCATTTTGTGTTATCAGAAGATCTTAGAAACTGTCTTCTATATCTTTTAACATGTAGAAACTTGATGTAAGTAAATTAATCTTTAGAATCAGTCGGTTTTCTGTCAGCCCAATTTCTACAAGATGAGCAGTAGGAGCTGTCAGATAAAAGACAGAGTTCCAAAATGCAGCAGATATTCCATAGGTAATAATGAGATTTCAGTTCCTCCTGTCTGTATCACTTAAAATCACAGTAAATAAGCTCAAACTGACAGGTGTAAGAAAAGCACCTTTGGTATGCAGATCATAACAAGTGTAAAAGTAAAACTTTGAATTATTTACTCAGTATGTTTAAAAAKATTTTAAACCATGAAAAATATTAAATACTGATTTAATATTTACTGTTTTAAGAAGTACTGGTTAAGAAAATAGCCTCTTTCTGATTAGAGAAAAATTATGTCTAAATAATTTCAGTACTCAAATTCTCATGGTTTGTTAAGGAGAAAGCAAAGATATCTAAAATTCAGCATCTCTATCTATTAAACCTGAGAAAATTTGTGACTAAAGTGTTATGTCAGATTTCTTTTCTTAATATGGATCATTAGCTGTGTCATCACATCATGAAATCAATGATAATATTTAATGTTATTATGTAAAATTCACAAGTATTTTCATTAGCTGATATTCCAAATTTGAGTCTCTTATTGGAATACACAGCTTTGTGATTACAGCTGAATTCCTTTATGAAATTAGATATGACATTGTGAATAGGTCAAAATATAGTTTATGAGTAGTTAAAAGTAAAGTAAGTGTCTCTTTAGATATAGAATGTTATTTATGAAGTGAGAATTTTGAGACAATGTTTTCATGATATGAAGGATTATGGACATACTTCATTACAGAAGCAGCATTTTCTGAAAATTAAGCATCTTTAAGATGWGTCAGATTGTGTTCTCAAAATTCTGGCCTTCTTGGCTTGTGGATATATGCTGCTAATGGCAGAAACCCATCACAATTTAAAGTGATTCATAAAACTATGTGTTAAAAAGAACAGTGCAGTGACTTACAGCTTAATACTTCATTTGATATCTTGATGAATTAAAGGTCAAAACAGGTTGGCATAAATAAAATAGCAGGTTGGCATAAATAGCAGACTGATAACAGTGGCCAAAATGTAAAAATCCTATGGAGCAGTTTGAGCTACAAGGTGTGGAATCAGTTGTTGGGTAAGGAACTGCAGTAACAATAGTGACAGGGCTATGTACAGTACCTACAGCTGTGCAACATAATATGGGGAGAAGTAATTTCGACGTTAATGGAGCTGGCAAATATTGTATGGTGTCAGGAATTCTGTCACATCTAAGGGACAAGACCTCCTATGCTAATGATATCAAAGTTTGATTCTTCACATCTTGAAAGACAGGATGAATATCCTTTCCTCCAAGCTGCTTTTTCAAGTAATTGATTATCCATTTCTTTTTTAGGAAAGCTCTAGAAGAAGCACTGTGACATGTGTAGATTTTGTTTGTCAGGGCAGAGGATCTGTGCTCTCTCTTTTTTCAGCCTCAAACCTTTCATGCCTTTCCCCATCAAGGAATTTCTATCCAAATTCTAAATTTTGGTGAACATTTCTTGCCTCCGTTTCAACCTTGAGTTTCCCAGGTTCTCTGTAGTATTGAAAGCTGCAATAAATATGCTCCAGAATGGTCTGGCAGTACGTAGGAGCCACACTGAGTTTCCAGGAGTAGGCAGAGGAGACAGCRTTACAGCTGTGTTTTATGCTGGGGAAGTTGGGAAGCTGTTGAGGAACATAATATGGGGGAAATCGCTGTTTTAGCTGGTATTTACGGGTTTGGGAGTTTCTTTGGTTATTCGGAAAATTGTCACAAAGTAGCACTAAAACTTGAGGAATTTGCCTTTTAAATACTTTGGTAACTACTTAAATTTGAGCACATTTTGTTTGAATGGAAGAGAAATGTGTCTCTCTGTTTTATCTTACTGTATAGACTTCTTGCCTTCGCCATTGCTACGTTGTGTTTTGCTTTCCTTTCCTTCTTTCAACACAGATGTCTTCTACTTTTTCCACTTTGGACTAAGTGGAAGGTCTTTGGGGTTTTTTTTCACTCAGGTGTCACAAAGAGTTAGAAGCCAGGTTTCCAGCAAAGTTACAATATACTCCTTTAGACATCWCAGCTCTGTCCCGTTTTCCCACATTATCCTTCTGCATGGCAGTATTCTAAATTCTTTTCTCTGCCATCTCCCACGGCAAAACTCTGTGTCTTTCCCTGGTTGCCACTGCTTTGCAAACCCTATAATACTTCTAGTTTCCATCTAACACACTGTATAATACCCACCACCATGCTGTGAACTCCAGCACCAAGGGGAGGAACTATGAAATGGCTCCTCGATGTGGAACACAGAATGATTCTAGTTATTCTGTAGTCTTTTCTCATAAAGGTATTTAATTTCAGTGTCTCCCTTGCTGCTGATTTTCTTTACCTTTGCGAAAGCTTACCACCATGAAACTTAAAACATTGACACTTCATACGCCTCTGCTAAATTATATGAAAATTGTTTAACAAATTAAACGACAATTTTCAGATGGATAGATCTGTGAAGGTAGGCAATGCATTCTTATAAGAGTTGATCCTTTTTTACTTCATGAATCAAATTCATTCTATCTGTCTATCCATCTATCTATATATCTGTCCATCTATTGATCAATTGATCAATCGATATGTCCCTTTTGGCTTAGGTTTCTTCAGACTGAAAATTGCCTGAAACTACAAAAAATTTCTAGAGTAGTTTGAATACAAAGCTACCCTGTTATGTTTTTTGCTAAGTATTTTTGGCTGTTGTCAGACACAATATTASCCAAGTGAACAATCTTTATTTTCTTAAACTAAACTACAATGGAATTGGTAAGAAAGAGATTTTTTTTTTCCTTGGAAATTGGACAGGAGACTACTGGACAGAYAGGAAAAAATTATGTAATTGTGTGGTTACTTACTTTGTTAGACCTGGGCACCAAACCAGCCAAATTAAAGAACTGTTAGAGAAATACAAGGGAAAGAGGGATGAAAATAAGACGGTACTAGAACCAAAATCTACAGATAGATTCTAAAACTAAAAGGTCTGATCATCTGACTAGAGAGTCTTCAAAACTAYTGTGTTATTTCAGTCTGTTAGAGGCATTTAAATAAAAATATAAGTGCCTAAGCAGTGCTTTTAATTTTTGAGCACTTTGTGAACAATAAACACAGTTCACAAAACTTACAGGTCTGTAAACTCACAAGTCTTACAGGTAAATTGTTTCATTTTTAGTACTTTCTAGTGTAAATGGAAATGATGGGAAAAATTAGATTATTTGTCTTCTATCTTGCAGAGTAGTTTATTCTGTTACAGGAATATTTTTAGAGCTTTTTTGATCATTCTAGTTCTCAGTCATTTCACATACTGACAAAAACATTTATTCTATCTGTGTGTTCAATCTCCTTATTTTATTTTTTGACATTGGTTTCTCTCTGTTGGGATTCACATGTGTGCATATTCTTAGATTTCTTTTGTGCCTAAATATAGCAATACTGCCTGTTCTTAACCTATTTTCCCAGATTATGCCCTTGTAGATTCAGATACACTTTGAAGATTCCTGGAATAAACTCTTCCTTTAGAGCTGAAAAGTTGACGCATACTCATACTTTGCTCTAGTTATTCAGTGAACACCAGATATGTATACTTTATATGCATTTATTATTTTTAAATGCTGTGTTTGCTATGTATTTTTGAGTGGTATGTGTAGATTGSTATTGTCCCTCTGTTCAGCTTTCAACTGGCATTTGTATTATGTCTTCTTCATCTGAATGGTATCTTGTCTGGGAASAGTAATCATAATCTCACTCATAGTAATAACTTTTTTATAATACTTCATTTGAATGTAATAGAAATTTGGATGAATATAAGTTATCTTYTATTGTCATTCAGCATTGATCCATTTAATCAGATAGAGATATAATCCCTACTGGGCAAATTCTGCAGAGAGAGAAAATTTAATATAAACTGAAAATCATGCTCCCTGGTAAGTAKCTGGCACAAGTATTAGGCATCAAATACATAAAAAAAACCTTTTCTCATGTACCTCAAGAGTAAGGTAACTCAAGTCAGTAACTTTTATAGTTACTTTTAACTATAAAATTATCTTATTATATATTTTTCTAAATCCCTATATAAAGCACATTTCCATAAATTGTGTAAATCTAGAAGCCATAAATCTACAAAAGGTATAAAAATAAAATATTGAAATATTAATCAAATGAGATTTGATGCAGAATTCTAGCAAGCTTTCATGCTTCCCTGAGAAGGTGAGAGCTTTGAAGAGAATCTGCTTTGGCCTTCTATCGATAAGAGAAAAAGACCTGAAAAATACCGAAAGGTTTTTAAAGTCATTATTCCAGCATATACCAGGTAATTATTTTTCAACAGAGAAAAAAAGCCTAAACACACCACATTGCTAGCTTAGACAAAAAAAAAAAAAAAAAAAAAAAATAGAGAGTTTCAATATTGCTCTTTCCATGCACAGTGAGTCCTTGCAAACAGGTCCTTCATGCATGGTTGGTTTCAACTACTACTTGATTTTCTGGGATTCAAAAAATTTTGAATCTGTTCCTTACTAATTTTCTGTCTTCTCTGATGCCTGGTTGGAGGTGCCCTGCTTCCTTGGCATGCCCTGCTCTGCCATCCCTTTCTGCCTTTSGCACCTTCTGTCCCTTAATGCTCGCTTGGCCACTATGATGGCATAATTTTCTCTTAGCTCCATATAATTGTATCTGAGTCACTCTACTTGAAGAGACAAAGTAGACAATTAAGAACACACAATATAGTAGGTCACAGCTGCCACAGAATTAATTTAAATGAAAAGTAATCTCTGATCTATAAATTTTACATTATGTACCAGGAGTGAGGTCCTGAGAAACTCATGTGGGATATAGTTCCATAGGCATCAAATGGACATGTAATTTAGCATAAAGTTCCTGATTCTGRTGTAATTCTTTATTTTGGCAAATTAGCAATAAATGAGTTCAAATAACTTCATGGGGAATTTATCAGCACACACCTCACAGAAAGCTGATATTTATAAATGCCTATTATATGACCTAAGGATTMATGTATATAACTTGACATATTGAGATTAATCTACCATAGCACTTTATATCTCTGAAAAATTTGGGTTAAGAACAACAGCCTTTGATGTTTGAGTATAATTCTTTGAAACAATATTACAACAGATGAAGAGCACCAGTGCTTTTGGTGTCACAATATGTGTGGAACATTATTTACTGAATCTGTTACAACGGAAAATGTCTACTACTAGCAGAATGACGCATTTATTTGTCCCATATCAGTAACTATCAACGAAAACCCAACATAACTCTATAAAAAAGCATTGCAGGTGTTGTCTTTTATGGGATATATTTATGTTTTCCCTTCAGTAAATGAATTTTAAGAAATAAGGAACTTTTTTTACAGAGTAAAGACACAAACAATATTTAAGAACAAAACAAACATCAATCTGCCAAATTGAAACATATGGAAGAAGCACCGTGTGTTTCTTCCCCTGGTGAATCTCACTTCCAACATACTGGCTTTCAGGGAGACTGTCTGAGTCACAAACTACATTTGTATTTTTTTGTTTAATACCTCCTAACAATTAATTATCATACAATTCTGGTGACCCCTTTTGTGCCTCTTAGGACTCTTGGTCTATTAAAAATCCTGTGGCAATGAGCTCCTCATGGTAGTAACTGTTGTGCTACTGATGTTGACAGTAATTCAAAGTTGTTTTGAATGGAAGTTTGTAGCAGCCATGTCTAAATTTAAATACTGCGAGATATTTTCTCTTGACTTTGCTGTGTATTTATATTTGATGTCCTCTGGATTGGGCTTTTAAAAAATTTGTTTATTATTGGTTTAGTCAAATGTCTATGCAGCACAGTAGAAAAGCAATAAGCAAAACTCAGAAAATAGCTATGTTCTTTTTAGTAAGCATTAGTGTAATTTTACTTGTCCTCAGCGCTGAGCTAATTTCCTGTCTGGCAGGCACTAGCAGTATTTCACTTTTTCATTAAAAATAGGGAAGGAGAGAGAGAGAGACTAAAAAGAAAAAGTGAGAAAGATGTAGTAGATGATATAGATTACAATACTAACTGATGCACTGTTGTAACATGCCACTGTGACAGTGTGTAAAGCCTTCTGGCTCTGAAAACTGCAGTTCAGCTACTGCTCTTTAGATACATGAACAGTGATAGAATTTACTTTTTTCCTAAGTTATTTGATGGAATTAAAATGAGAGGAAATGATCTTTCAGTCATATGAACTGCTCACAGAAACTACCAAATACCAGTATGTGATTCCTTCCTGGTGATTTTCCACTATAAAACTGGAAGCAAAATGAATTTTAGTCTTAGATGGAAACAACTGCTGTCATGATGCTCCTCCCACCCCCTTTTAGCAAGTTACATTAATAAATAATTTATCTCAAATAAATTGCCAGCCTCAAGAGTTGTCCATCATCATGTTTTGGTTTTAGGAAGAGCTGTTAATGAGGTGCATTTCTTTATTTTATGTTATGTGTTTAYGTAAGTATCTCTGAGGTAAAATTTAAGTTTAAGGATAAAAATTCCATGTAAGGCCAGTGATTTTTCACTTGTATGAAAGTGAAATGTGCTCAGGCAGTGCATTTCATTGTAAAAATAAGTGTTGTAGCAGTGAAACCTCTTTAACTGCTGGTCATTATCTTCCTTCACCCTATTCACTTCCTACTCTCTTTCCAATGCTTCAGTTCACATTGGGTGCTGAATGAGCACTTGCAGCATGCTAAGAGGAAGGAAGGTAACCTGGCCATCAAAATAAAAGTGCCTTTGATAACTTAACATGTTGTAATTGCTCAGTAATGGGCCTGATGGGCATCAAAACCAGAAAAAGGGTTGGGAAGAGCCATAATTAACCTCTAGCAAAGCTGGCTTTGAGGCATATCTTTGATATGTGTTTGCTATGCTCAGTTTAGATCTGCAGCCCAAAGTACATGCTCGGGCTCATGCAGGAGGTAGTACTATTCAAAAAAGTGGTTTTGCCTCGCAGTGGATAGCACTGAACAAGAAAAGGACATCATTAAAAATGGGATGATGTGCCTGAATCACTCGATGGTAATGAGAGCTATGGGAAACCCAAGGGTTAATTTGCCTCATCCAAAGCAAAAATGCAACTGAGAAAGGATCACAAGAGAAAAGTTGTAACAAAAATCAGTGCTTATTTTGTGGAAGAGGTGGGCCTTGTTTAAAAAAAATACATCTTATTTCTGGGTGCTTGTTTAAATTGTGTATAAACTTCGCAGTACCTGGAACAGTGAAATCACTTTGAACTGGCACCAGAGTGCAAGATAGCTATCAGGTCTGCTATTGTTTCATGTTTCTGTCACTAAGTGTACAAAATAGTGCATTTTTGCAAGCTGTGCGTTTTTGGCAGAATAAACTAATAATATTTCACTGTAAAATTTATCAAGTATTGGGGGCTTACATATCACACTCATGTTTTTGCCCACGGGGTTGGAAGTTCAGAAATTGAATAGAGATTAGGGACTTTCTACCAAAAGCCCAAAGTCCTTCATTGGTTGTTGGAGCTCTCCTTGACTGAAGTCCAGTGCCTGGTTTGAAAATTTGCTTGTGTGATATACTGGTTAGTGACAATTGCATCATGCTGCAACTGTTAACCATAACTTTACTGATATCTGCGTGGAAAATTTGAATTTTTCCACAATTTAATTTAAATAAATGTTATAAAAGATAAACGGCAACTTGGAAATAAACTATATAAAATTTGTGTGTTTCCTGCATGCCTGATTGCTTTCATTACAGAGTTTGGTCAGATATCCCTTCTGTTCAAAGTGCCTAAGTGTCTTGAATCCAGCCAGTTTTAGCTAATTAGAAATTACTGTAAGTATGTTTTCTGCTATCAGGAAAACCATATGTTTAGGGACAGTTTTTAGTCTTCAAAACTATACGTGTTCTCCAAATGCTTTTGGATTTTGTGTGTGATTTTTGAAGCATTTATGTCTGGTGATAACTTTTCTCTTGGCAACCTCTTTTTGGCTCATGGTTGTATATCAGTAAACAGGGGTAGTATTTGCATGATTCTACCTGTTTTGCTTCTAGTTACTGAATTCAAGAAGTACAGATTTGAAAAGGTGAATTATAGGTGATTGCTTTTATGTATTAATGGTGCCTATGGAGGGTCTCATTAACACTCACAGCATGGAAAATTCCTCCAGCTACCCTACAGTGCACTAGAAAACATGACTGCTGAGCAGGCTTTATTGTTTATGCTTCATTTTTCTAATTTGTTCTCTAAAAGGGTAGTTTGCAACCTCCATATGACAAATGAGATACCATACGGGAAAAAAAAGGACTGGACAAAGGCAGCAGGAATACCATTTTCTTTTATTTATCACAGGGGTGGTTTTTTATGATTTATTTTGGGAGTGAGGGTTTCATTTTAGTTGTATTCTTGTGAATATTTAATTTCCAAGCTGGCATTTGGAACACCATTAGAGCAGCAATCAGTGATAAAACATCTTGTTGCAATATTCACATTTGGGAAACTGAATTATATATGTACAATGAATATATATATTTTATAGCAGAGAGATTTTTTAAGTTATAGCATGTTTTATACATGTCCTTATAAAGGTATTAAACCAAATCTAATGCCACTGCTTCTTGTTGATATTTGAGGGCAATTCTGTAAACTCTTTTGATGTAATTAAAAATTATTCCTTTTTAGAACAACAATTATTCCTTTTTAGACTAACTCCTTTTTATAACCATTTACCACTAGAATACATTGGGACTTGTTGGGTAGGAGTTTCTTTATTTCTTTGTAAGAGATGAGGAGGGGCAGAAGGAGGGGTGCAGACAGCCATGTCCTTGAAGAAAACTGGAAAGTCTTTGTTGGCACTAGTTTAAATCTTTCTTATTTTATTTTCATGTTGGAATTTTCCTTTTTAAATTCTCGTATCTGCATTAGTAGTTCAGGAATACTTGTGTCTCTCTCAAATGTGACTTCTTTTCTAGCTTATGAAATAGACCAGTTGTTTAACTAATTGTTTTTCCCTACATACATTTAATAAAACAAMATAACCAAATTGTTTATGAAGATTTTCTTGTGAAGTTTGTGTACTCAGTATTCAATATGATTTTGCAAATCTGTTGTTAGTKGGTAAAGTCACAGGGACTTTACTGATTGAATGCATGTGTGCTTCTGTAAATAATTATGTATCTTCATACATTTACAAATAGTATATTTACCTATGATTTTTACTCTGATTTTTAAATATCAAGTTCTTTGGCTTAAAAAGAAAAGTAAAATAATTCCTCCAATTTCATATAAGTGAAAAATTTGAAACTAGATGTTGCCATCTGTTGTTGATATCATGAAGATGTATGTGAGGAGCCTTTTGTATCTAGGTATTCCCTTTGCACTAACTCTTAATTTTCCATCTTGTATGTCTTGAATATTTTAAGGGAGAGAGCATATACAAGGAAGATCTGCCAGAATTTTAAATTCTGTAACTTGTGACGATGGCTCAGTGAAGATGGGTCTATGGACTTAACTTTGTCTGGGAAATTAAAACATATGTCTCTGTCTGTTCAAGAAAAGTGCAAAACCAAAGATTTTCTGTGCCCTAGTCACAAAAAARAAAAAGGGAAAAAAAGAAAAAAAAAATGCAGGTGTTCTATGTCTCCCACTCCTCTTTGTTCTTACTATTTTAGAGCTAGCAGCACCCCGAATGGATGATTATGCTTGTCACAAGGCCTTTTTTCAGCATAGTGTAATTAGAAGATAAGGTTCTGTGGTCTCTAAAGCAGAGGAGACTGTGAAAGATGTGACTTGAAAATGATCCCTGTCATTAATCAGGACCTTCGAGGAACATTTTAAATATTCATTGCTTTARGAAACAGGCCTTCTGGTGCTTTTCATTTAGAGAAGACTTTCTTAAAATCAGTGTTTTGAGGTTAGAGGAAAGGTGCAAAGYGATTCTGAAGAAAAATTCTATCCAGTCCAAAACGTATGTCATATAATTATGGGCTTTTTGGTTTTGCTGGTTTTGCTTTCTAGCCTACATTGGTATCCACAGGGCAATGACTGTAGTTCATCCCTTCATATCCCACCATTTCTGATGTAAAACCAGCAAGCTTATAAAGCCCAAGGCAATATACACTAAAATGAAGGTGGGTTGCTGCCACCTAAAATACATTTGTTTAATATATTTTTAATTGATTCTGCCATAATTTTTCCTTTATTGGTCTGAGGCAATTGAACACCCTCTTACTTCGATTCTTGTAGAATTACTACTCTTTTATAATTTAATTTACTGAATATATTTCTAATATTTATGATAAATGCTGAGAATAGCATATATCAAAAGATTTTATTTTACTCAGTTTAAAGAAATGTTTACTGGTGTGAATTTAATGGAGATTTTATAGGTCTGTAATTATGCAGTGATACAATGTATCACTAGCCAAGTGTCGATAATGTAGGTTTTAAAAAATACAACAGTATTCTTGACTTCATTAGTTTAGGTGTGACACATCTTAGAGCTACCCAGCAGTGTTGGAAGAATTGAATTTTGCCCCCGTGAGAGCAAAGATAAAATGCTTTATTTTGCCTTCATCTAATGAATTGTAAAATTTTGCTGAAGCAGAACAGCTGCTGTTCTCTGTCCTTCCTCCCCTACCCACTGGCGTGATGGCCTCTTTTACGTGAACTCACTGCCCCAGCAACAAGCCAGCTGTGCTTGCCAGTATCCCAGCCTCTGCAAATGTCACATGTTTGTACCCCTCACCTTTGGATGATGTAGGGACATCGATAAGGAAAGGACATCAGAGGTGCTTCACTCTGTCCCAAATCACCAGGCAACTCTGTGACTGCTCAGCATCTCTCCATGGACTGTGGATGGACTAAAGAGAAACAATTACAAAAGCCCCATAATGTGTCCTGTAATGTGCCAGCCCATTTCATTACACAGCACTGGGTGTAGTGTTAGGGAGGGTGATGTTTCCATGCTCTGCTCCTGCACATTTTGTTGCCTTTACTACCCTGGCAGTCCAAGGAATGGCCTTTGATGATAACTAAATGTAACTGTGAAGATACACAGCCCCACTCTGATTCCCTTGGAATTTATTGACAGCATAGCAACTGTGGATCCTTATTTGGAATTAATTGAAACCCCTCAAGTTTGCCAGGGGTTTGCCAATGTTGTTCATGGCTACGTGGATCATTTTCTGGCACCTTAAGTCAGACAAATATCATTGTTASTAGCCATATTCCTGTTTTATTTCTTCCATATTTAGATTTAGATCAGAATAAATTTTGTGGCCTCTAATAAAGAAATACTCAGTGAGTTTAATATTTTTTTTTAAATGGTCTGAGGTTTGTGTGAGATCAGTTTTTAAAATACAGATCTAAATTTATTTGGTGTGGATTGGCTRTTTTAGGAAGATGATGCCTGTTAGGGCTTGGAAGAGTAAGGTTGGAGAGTATGAAGAATTGGCCAGGTTTGGAAAATGAGAGGCAGTTCTGGCAAAGTAAGTAAAATGTTTCAGGCATTTTTACTGCTGGCTTGGCTAGGAGGCATGTCTAACAGGGAATGGTAGCCAAGGGGGAATTGATCTCTCTAAAGAACTTGGGCTACCTAACCAGGGAGTTGTATATTCCTCTAATGTTAATTTTTCATGATGAAATGCTGTCTCACTGAAGTCAATGAAAAATGCTGACCTAGTAGAGTTTTTCTTTCTTACATATTGTAAAGATCTCCTATAGAAGACTGTGATCTAACCTGAGTGTACCTTTGATATTTTACTGTTTCTATCTAGCTGCTTAGTTTCCAGCTGTGTGTCTTGGATTTTGTGAACCATGCAATGATTAAATATACTGCTTGAATAGCMTGAGTATGTAGAGAGGACCCTGAATAAAATTGCATGGTGTCCTCCTCATCAATAGTGAGACACATTCCATCTTCTTTGGAATTCATGCTCTAGTCATATGTAACTAACCCTGAATTTAGTGTAGTGAACCAAACACTCACCCATCTTGCRTGTTTCTACCTGGATGAGTCATTACTTATTGAAGTTTCCCAGCATTAGGTTTGACAAATGAGTAGGAGAATATTGGTATCCAGAAATAAAGGCATATATTCCAAATGGTTAATTAAATTTAAAACTTTATTAAATATTTTTAGCGGTTTACTTACGGACTACCTTTTTTTTTTGAAAGTGTGTTTACATTCTTTATCCATACATTTTTAGAGGAGCTATATAAATTCTTGGATTTGGTAACCATTAATTACTCATTAAGTTTTCAGTCAGTGATTCGGGTTTCTCGATTTTTTTAATGTCTGCTAATTAAAAAGCAAGAAACTATGGGTGAAATAGTTCTAGCAATTGCATTTAACAGGACTTATGAAATGAATTGATTCTTGGAACACTCTGATTTGCAGCCATRTCTACTAGTTCCTGGTGTCTCTCTAAGTATTAGTAAACAAAATTAATATGACGCCATAAATACCAAAGGCTCTTGTTTACTTCAACTAACTATAGATGTTAAAAATATCACTCAAAAAATGAAGAAGTCTTAAGTTTGTATAAGATTAGGGAATGCCTGAGAAAACCTTGGGGTACCTTCATTTGGAGTTCTGGATAAGACCCCAAGCCCTTCAGGTAGGCCAAATCTGTGAAACCTAGTGGATATGTGTTTTAAAAATGTCAGTGCTACATTGACAAGTTAACAGGCCTTTGAATAGCATGAAAGTTTTACTTATATCTTACACTAAAGTCTTTCAGTGATGCAGAACAAGACATGAAGTATCAGGTGATGCTGAAGTCWGGAGCATAGGAACCCAGGAGTGCCTGTCAGTATTTAATGGCTGTACRTTCTCTCTACTAGCCCTCTGTTTCATTTGTTTGCTAGAAAGATTAGATGCTTTTTGGAGATTCTCAATTAAGTTAGAAGCTTTTTAGGCTTTTATCCACTCTGTCTCCTCGGTGATGCTGCCATTCAGTCTGCTTTTATGTAGGCTGAAATCTACATGGTAACAGCTTTCAGATTCAGTCCAAGCCAGCAATGCTCAGTGCGGGTGGAAACTCTTGTAAAATAGCCTAATGCTTTCAGGCCAAAAGCATTCTTTAAGCTGTGTGATATCATTATTCTGTCATTCCCCCACCCTTTTTTCTGCTTTTTCACTAAATATAAATTATCCAACACAGTCTCAGCCGTGAGAGGAAAAGGTTGCATTTTTTAATTAAAAAAAAAATGTGAGCAAGAAAATGACTTCTGTTGTCAGATCTCATGTCTGTGCCTATTGCATATTATAATACTGTTTGTTATGATATTCAGTGGTCCTCTGATCAACAAATTTAGTTACAAATATTCTGTAAAGAGAGCTTGAAATCCCACCATTATCTTTTGAATCTGTGGCAGGCATTTTTTACCTGCAGGCTGCTTGCTCATGTGAAAGCGAGCACATTTTACATTTAAAAGCACTTCAGCTTTTTGCCTGGAGTGAGCTTCTSTTGCAGCTGGCAAAGTCAGGATGACCTCAAGGCTTTAGGAATAAATATGTTTGCTGTGTTTTCATTTTACTAAGTATGGAAATTGATAAACATAAAAATTGTCTTTGAAGAAATAAAACACCAAATATGGGYCAAAATGAAAACAAGCCCAGATTAAAAATAACTTCTGTCTGATATGCCATCTTTATAATTTCATGTAGCATATATAATTTTTTAAAAATCTCATTTATGCTTATAAAACATGGCTACAAGTCTCCAGCTTTTAACTCAGCTCAATCCCTCTGTTATTCAGACCTGAATCTATAAGTAAAAGCACTCTGGGATGGGTTTATCCCCTTATGGATACACGACCAACATTTGTGAGATTAAAATTTTTATTTGGCCTGTTATGAAGAAGAGCAAGATAAAATTTAACTGTTCAATCAGTAGTGAGTAGTGTTTACATAGTGAAGATCAGTATTTTGTTGGGCAAACACAATAATCAGATCAGTGTTTTTTCCTGATTTGATTGTGACTGATAAAGAAAATGTCTATAAATGCAATTAAGGAATAAAGGCTGTTATATTCTTTAGAACAGGAAGCACAGTGTTAATGTGGTTCATATTTTCCAACAAAACAGTGTATAATAAAAATTTCTTGTCTTTAAATTTCYTTTTTTTTTTTTGGTAGCATCTTTGTGGGTTTTTTTAAGAGATAGGGCCATTGATGTAATTCTGTAGCATAAAACTTGTATTTCATTCCAACATTTTGACTGTGTTGTTTTTGTTTGAATGCATTTTCAGTCTTCTCATCTATTAAAAAAAAAAATAACATATTTTAGTTTGATTTAAAGTGTGTAATGATTTTAAACTTTCACAAAGACCATTTTAGAAATCTGAGCTGCATGGTAATTCAATTACTTCTGATATTGATTAGGTGAGTTTGTTTGACTGTTAGAAAGGTGTTTTTCCTCTAAATTCTATTGATTTAGGCAGCATATTGTAGACAGAAACAGTGGACTCCATTTAGTGTTGCAACATGCAAGGATTTTYATATTTTATGCTTTATTAAAGTGTATTTTGCTTATTATCCTTTTTGTCTAGAAAATATATGGGGGTTTTTTGCATGAGTGCAAATAATATTCCTTCCTGTCTTGTTGGGTTCCAAAATGGGACTGCTTCTTTGAGGCAATGAGTTTCTTCAGGTTCATATAGCTAATCAAAAATAATTTCTAAATATACCGCTGTCTTCAAAAATATTTTACAGCTAGTGGTCTGAAGTACATTATGCAGTGTCTGTGCTAACATGACTATGCTATCTCAGCAACTGAGCACATTTAGAACTATTTTAGGCATCTTTTTGATCCACTGTCAGAAGAAAATTACTTGCAAAAAATTAGTGTTACTGATTTTGTTTATCTGTATTAAACGTGTACCAAAAAAAGTAGCCTGCATATCTGCAAAGAGGAGTTAATTCCTTAGTCATTACTATTATTTTCAAGGAGGATATAGTTCATACATTTCTCAGGCTATTCAAGTTCTGATGAAATGGCCTACCTCAGTACAACTTCAAACTTCTATTAATGAATTCATGATTATTAATTTTTGTTTTGATTTTGTTTGTCTATTTTTCTTAATTCAGCAACAGTAGAGACAAGAATATTAATGAAATAAGTAAGTATCTCTGTGAGCTGAAAAAAAATGGTCAGGGAAACAGCCAAATGGATTGTTTAATATTATTTAGGCAGGTAAAAAAAAAWTAGCATCCAGACTTTGATGGGTAGGTTTAGGAAGATATTTCTGCTTAAATATGTGAATAGGACAGTAGCATTTGGTTAAGTTCAAGAAAGGCACCTGTTCGTTGTTTGCATATGAACTTTTTCAGCTTCCACTCTGACTAGGGATGACCTACTCCATGTCCAGGTTTAAGAGCAAAGCCTTCATCATTCCTGTAAGATARTGAATTAACAAAAGCACGTTCCTGTATCTGCTGCCAGGGAGGAGCAAGAACAGAGCAGGTTTTTGAGGGGAACAAACTAAGAGGATCCCTCTTGAGACGTACAAACATGGGAAGAGAGCCAAGATCAGGGATCAGCAGTGCCAACACAGCAATTGATGAGCCAGGGCTGGGGCCATTTTTGAGCCCTGWCAGCAGCAAAAGCTGATGGGACCAAAGACAGTTCTGGAGACAGGCTACAGTGGGAGTGTCCAAAGTCTGTCCTTTGAGAGGCTCTGTCTGTCCCCAGCATGAGGATGGGGCAGAGTAGGGGGAAGCCTCAGGGAGACAAGTGGGGCATTAAGACCATGCTGTGCCCTCAGGGCCCAGACATYTGTCTGCAAATAAAAAGCAATGTACCACTAACAGTCTGGTGATTGTATTTAGTATGCGTACATTAAGATACAAATGGCATCTTGTTTTTTTTATCACAGCATGCAAATTAAGTTACTTAACAAAATTTCCGTAAAAGGAGCAAATGTGGGGTACTAGTTTTAGCCCTTTGGTTTAATGATTTGCTAGTTCTGAGGCATATGTCAGCACAGGGGTTAAAAATGTCTGGTACCTAATCTTTGTCTTTTAAATGCAAGTTATGATGCCAAGTTTTTAAAAACTGTTGAAAAATGGGATGTTAATCACAGCAGGATTATTTTAAGCACTCAGTCTTTTATAAAAGGGTGGTTCCTTAATGAGCCCTTTTGGCATCTTTGTTTATGTACATAGGTTAGATGGATTTACTAATTGGCTTGAATAGAATTGAGAGAGGTCATGAGTTCCTTCTGCTGATGTCATTTCCAAAATAGCCCAAATTACACACAGAAATTGTAAAACTAAAAGCATAAGTTACCATCTTGCTTGTCCAAGTCAAAACAGATATACAGCAGAGATTTTAAATAATGCTGATAGCTTTGTCTGATGATATTTTTTCCTCAGGAATCGACAGGACAAGTAGACAAACTCTAAACATTCTTTCAAGATTACAGTAACGTTATAAAAATCAATTTCTTTGCTTCAAATTTTTTGCACTTCTGGACAAGTAAATATATATGGAGATTTGTGTTRAGGCTGAAAAAATCATACAAGGACCATTAAATTAGGGAGTACAGAAGATTATCTAGGGCTTAATTGGAAAAATGTCGCTATTTTCCTTTCACTTGATAGTGATGAGAAATCTCTGGCATTACTATTGCTGCTTAGATCTCTGTACCTTTGACAGTGGTGATCTTTCAGCTTATGCATTTCCARTTCTTACACCTAAATCCATTTTTCATTTTCTTGTATGTGAAAGCATAAAGGTTGGGGATTATTTGTGTGGTTCTATTGCCATAAAAGTAAAAATGTTACTGATAATGGACAAATAAGGACACAGAAACTCAAGACTAGGCGATACCATGAGTGTTTTGCTTTCTCAGACTTTTTATCATTATTGTTATTCCAATAATATATATTTTAAAACAATCCCCGTGTATATAAMAGTTCACAAAGGAAATGTTTTTATTTTGCTCTGCTTCACTTCCTTTTTTTAGCTCAGAAGTGCTCCAATGTCAAATTACTAACTAAAGAAACCCAGACACRTACATGGCATTTTCTTGTGGGTCATCATTGATTTCGCAATTTTATGTGCTGATTTAATTGCTGTGTTTCCAACTTGTAAAATCAGTGATATGGAAATGTTTCTGGGATCATATTTGTTTCATAGAATCAGAGAGTCATAGAATGGTTTGGGTTGGAAGGGACTTTAGAGATTATCAGGTTCCAACTACCCCACCATAGGTGGGGAACCTTCCACTTGCATTTATTTGTGAACTTATTAACTGGAGCAGCAGGTCTTCCGCAGGGTAATGCAGTGTGGTCACATCAGCAGGACTCTGCAGTTTGCTCTTCTCAGCCAGTGTTCTGCGATTGAATTAATGTAAAGATCACTCTGAAGGGCTTGTATGCTCCGTTGTAATAGATAATGCTACATTACAGCAAAGATAAAATACTTCAGTCAAAAAGAGGGAACCTTCCTGATTCAGCTAATATGATGACTGGGTAATTTTGTGTGTATAGTCTACTTTGTTTTATTATTGCTACAACAAAGAAAAGTAAAAAAAAATCTGCTTACTTAAGGTTAAGTTTTCTTTTATGTGTGCTCTTTGAGTCTGTAAGACAAAGCTTTGTCCCCATGGTAATTGTACACCTTTAGCATGGCTATGACTATTATTTCCAAACACTTGATAGATAGCATTAAAACATTCAATAAGTAGATAATTTACCCTTCTAGTGTATGGAAAAAGAGTGTACTTATCTATGCCTTTGATCTAGAAATACCCRTTACTGAGAAAGTGTATGAATGTCTTCTCAGAGAAATGAAAGAATATCGGCCATAATAGTTGCAGTTTGCAAGACTAGTTTCTACTCTAATGATGTGAAGGTTTACAGTGTAGTGACCTATAAAACTGGCTCCCATCCAAACCTCCTGTTTCACACTTGCTACTGGACTGTTTGCCTAGCAACATACTTAATGGACCCGTAGGGAACTGAGACTTACAGCTAAATGACTGTAGAATACTGAGGAGGAAGACCAAAAGTTTAGGTATAGGAAAAAGGAAGAGAAGAAAGTATTTTGTCTGACAGAATCCTGAAACAGAGTAATTTTGCACAGAAACAGCTCCTTTAACTTGCTTTCTAGATATATATTAAAAATTCTTTCGATAAGTGTAAGAAGATAAGCGTATCTTAATTTTATAGTCTTAAAGTCCTTATCTTATTTTTCTTATTTTTTTCTTTTTATCCCCCCCTTGCCCCACAGAATTTAATGAAGTTGTCTTGGATGAAAAAAAACAATTGAAAGTAAAATGAGCGAGACAAAAAAGATTTTAAAAGCCTGGCAGAAATAGGCAAGAGTATTTCTGTTGATAATGGATGCCCTTGATTCTGTTTGTCAGTCTTTAAAAGAAAAATGCTATCTAATAAAGGTTTCCTGTGAGCCTGACCACTAAATTAAAAATGAAGAAAAATGTATTTAAATGTTTTACRTTGTGTGTGAGGTGATGTCTTAGGTACAGATCAAACTAGAAATAAATTCTTTCTATAAGGAGGTAATACTTTTAGACAGTTGAAATCTAAATTAAGTTTTAGTTAATCTTTTTTCTACATCTCACTCCTAGATACAAATCTCAGTTTGTTTTCTTCAAAAGGCATGCACACCTATTTTTTTTAAACTTATTCAATGAGAGGATTTGTAGATTTTCAGGTGACAGAGAGTGTCAGATATTGTTTGGAGGTCATTTGCATTATTTTTTTTCATAACTTGTATTAATCAGTTAAACTAAAAATACAATACCTGTTTTATTGTGACCATTTGACACAGCATTGAAACATTGAAACAGAAGGTTCTCCATATTTCATTTTTCAGTTAAGAAACTATACTGTTTGAACTATATTATATAGTTCAACAATAATTTGAGCTCATAGACTGAAATTGTGTGATTTGTAGGATGTGAGACCAGATTGTGTCATAAATTTGAAAATATATTAGTACTGTTGTAAAATAATCCTCAAGCTCATTCTATGCAGAAACAATTCAGTTATAGGGCAATGTTATTTTATATGCAGTGCTGCAAAAACATGTCCATGTTTTTTTCAAAGTTTTGCTTGGATCTGAAAACGGGCTGCTTTCATTCATCATGAAGTCAAAAGGCAAAAATGCCTACCCTTCTTGTCTCTTACAGTGTCCTCGCTGCAGACTGTGGTCACTGCCCTCTTTAATATCCTAGATTTCCTTGTGAGGAAGCCAGAATGAGTAGGTAGAGAACCTGAGCACATTATACAGATTAGATTATGGATTATCCATTTTTTATCCTTATGAATAGCTGAGAACTATGATTGAGAAAGTCTTGTCCCTTAAGTTGTTCCCAGCACTTCTGGATCCTGTTTATCATAAATGCAGAGATTTGCCTTGTTTGTTGCTATTGATTCRTCTTCACATGAAGCTAAAGTGGAGCAGTTGAACGTTCTGCTGGTTTTAGTATTTTAATTACTATTATATGAGAAGAGTTACCTAATTTAGTAACAAAAATATACCTACTGGTGAATCTGTTTAGCTAAAATATCTTTCTAGAGAGAAAACATTCCCTGAAATATTAGAATATGCAATCATACAARTAGGAATACAGCTTTCAGATCACTAAGTCCAACCATTAACCCAGCAATGACAAGTTCACCACTAAACCATTCAAAGAAGTCATGTTATGCAATAAATTCATACATTTTTTAGAATTCTAGGGAAGGCCAAGAGAAACTCGATCAATCTATGATTTTAAATTGATGTTAAACAGCCAAATCTGTATTTTGTTTCTCTAAGGCAGCATCCATTTTAGTAATTGAATTAAAATAATTATATTTAGGTTTAGCTAGCTGTACATAATCCCATAATAAAAACAGCTGATTCATGAAAAGTTTGCAGGAAATTAATCTAGAAAACATCTACGACAGTGAGATTTAGTAGCACATAGAAAAGATTTTTTGCATATTTTGGCTTAATCAAAACTGTAAGATGGGGTCATCTTTTACTTCTGTAGTTGGTCAGWCTGCTTAGAATAAAATACTTTATGGAAACAAGTAGATTGTTTTCTCAGAAGAATTTCACATGTGATTGATTTCCTTCATCAGATGCCTGTTTTTATTTAGCTGTTTTATATAATAAAAAGAGACATATAAATAATTTACAGTTCTAAAATTCATTGCTCTAATCGTGACACTGATGAATGACAATACTGCATGTTATTTTGTATTAGAAATTGCTGTGCATTGTAGTTACAGAATGGAACAACAGTGATGGCTTTACCTTATGATCATGGCACTAATTTCCCCAACATTGGATCCACTTCCTTGTTAAAAAAGAACAAACAAATTCTTTGAATAACTGCACTTGTAGTTGGATGAGAAAACTAAGATTTGKCCTTCTGCTAGATGCAGCTAGCAGGCCAGCACAAATTATATACCAACATTTCAAATAATAAAAAATTATGAAACTTTGAAGATTATTAGAACAGTTCAAATGAAAAAAAATAAATAATGCAGATTTTATTATTTCAGAAGGGACAGAGAAGGTTTTAATTTTTACATTATTTTAGTAAAAACCCAGACTCATTGCTACAGTAAGACTTTTTCAAATTCAAGTGACACCTTAAGTATTCCCAGGAAAAGGCTCCATTAAAATTGCCTTATTGCTATTGATTTTGTACAGATGGTACTCATATACTGGGATAGTAATTCTAAGATTAGACTGGAGAGATCAGATAAATGAATAAGGTTGAGCCATCTTTTTCTTAGTATAGAAATTCAGTATGTAAATTAATGCCTTATAATGTTTGAGCTGTTTWAGAATGACACTATTGAAGAAGAGAAAAAATTTGTATGTAATATCAAATTATTTTCATGAGAAAGGAGCATGGAAGACCAAAGAACTCCAGGAAAACAGYCAAGGTGAATAGGCAGGCTAATGGAATGTAAAATTCATTAGTAACAGATGAATAAAGAAGTAGTAAGCTGAGTTACTCTAAGAGTTCCTAAGTGAATTCATTAAATTTATTATTGCCATATAGTCAGGTAGAACGATGAATACAGAGAGAGATTTTCTTGAGAAGAGAGGATTTAAAAACAGCAACTATTTCATTTGGTCAGTAGGTGAATTAAAATGTTCTCTGGAGAAGTGTTAAAAATAATGATTGTTACAAAGAAGATAATGGAATTGTGCTGGTTGCTGCTTCTGGAAACTCAAGAGCAAAGATAACTGAGAAATTCTAAAGCCACAAAATTCTAAACTTCATAATTAATAAATTAAGTTTGTTTTCTCACAGTATGTGTACTTCTGGAACACAGGGCATCACTGATACAGAGGAGAATTACTCAGATATAAAATACTGTCTTTATTTGCTTATTCTCCCTGCATCCTGTTGTGCAGATTTTGTGGACACAGTTGTGTCAAGTGCAGATACAGTGGCAACTGTGAATAAGTGGCCTTTAGCAGACATTTTATGCTCCATGGTCGAATTGAATCTGCCAATGAGTCTATGTACTTAACCTTACATAGGGGGAATTGATAAACACACATTTGATACAGCATAAATGCCATTCCTTAGAGGAAAGCAAGAACAAATTGAATGTATACTAGGTGGCAAATATGGCAGTGTTTAGCACATGCTATTTATTAATATAAAGTCCTTAGCAATTGTTTGAAGGCTTTTCTTTTAAAAAGTCATTTAAAATAAAAGATAAACTCTGATTGGCCAGAAATTACATTAATGTTCCTTGTTATACAAAAGGTGGTAATTTGTTTTCATTGTGCGAATGGTGTTTGTATAGTTATTCTGCAATAAAGTCGTAATTTTGTGAATAACTAAATTAAACACATGCTAAAGATGCAGAAGGATAGTTAAGACCCATTCCCAAGATAAAAACCAAATATTACCATCTTTTTRTGTCATATTGATAATAGCAAACACTGAGTTTTTTAAGTTTTCCTAAACCTCTGTTGTCTTATGTAGCCATTGCACTTTATCAGAACTAGAAGGAAAAGATTTAGGGACATTTATAAAACACTGTCAGGTTTGAAACTCATTCTCTTCAAAGATAGTAATATCTTCCTCTGGATTAGTCAATTTTAATTCCAAGTCTGAAAAAGTTTAATGAAATTACTTCTTCATTTTTTAATGTGTCTGTGTGCTTAGCTTGCATATTGATAGCTAAACTGATACCACTGAATTCATACCTTTGTGGAGTTAAATTTCAGTGAAATAGTTTTCAAAGGCTAGTTCCATTTTTGTAGCATTATAGTTGCTATAGAGTATAAGGCTTTTTGAGGCATTTAATTTTAGGCTARTAATTAAAGCTAATTATAAAGGTAATTTTATAATTATGACTGTAAGCCGTGTTACTAACCTTTTCAAATTCTCTAATCTAGAAAAAATATCTCTATTCTTCAACATAATTACAGTTACTTAATTTTTAATATGTCCCTTTTTACCTTTCCTGCTCTTTTGCTTCTCAAAAAATCTTTTGACACACTATGATATTAATACCTTGGAAAAAAAGAAAGGTGTTGCATTGTAGGTTAACTGGCTGTAAATATAAGGGCTATTATTTTTTTGGTGTTGATTTTGAGTCTAGTGATCAATGTGGGATAAGCATATTGCCCAAAATGTTTTTCCAAGCTGCATATAGTTCATAAGATGCTTTTGTCTAAAGTACGTCAGTTTTTTTGGGGTGTGTGAAATTCACCATTTCCTGATTTTCAGGAARGAGAAATTTATTCAGTTTTTCCATTGATAACACTGCTTGTGCAATTATGTACTCAGAATCTTCTGAACACTTGACTATCTCATATTTAATATAGTGGTGCATGATTTCTGTTCTGAACAGAAGTTGATGGAGCAAATGATGGAAGCATTTTCTTGAGAAYAAGCACCAGTTCTGCCTATATAGGCACTTACATGCCTAAGTATGTGATAAACTTTATTCTAGTACCTAGTCTTAAAGTCAGGGATTGATAGGTTAGAAAAGTGTGAACATGTCCTTACACGAATGAACCTTATAAACATAATTTAAATGGTGATCTTAGTTGGCTTTGTCGTTCTAAATGAGGGAATCAAAGTCATAACTTCTATTATTTGTAATAGTTACTGGTTATTATAAGTAACAATAATGTATGCTACCGGACATATGCATCTGTTATTTTTTTATATGTAGTAAGTAGGCAAGAGATTGTGAATGACATATTCCACTATGAAATGATCAGGAGTCAATCCTCTGGCATTAAATAAAAGGAAGAAAACAAGTATGAGCTAACTAGTAGCTCATAAAAATGAAAAGAATTGTTCAGTGTAACATCCTGAGTCAATTAGAAAAATGACATATCTAGTACACAAAATTTGAATACGCACTAGAAAATATGGATCTACCATTCCCATTTTTATCTAGATACACTACATTGTGTTGCTCACAAGGGAAAAATATCCATGTACTTTATAATGCAGTAATTCATGCTGAGTGGATATGAGCAGCCATTCAGTGAACAATTTCAGTATTTTGCAGTATTGTAGACTGGGTTGGAAACTTGGGCATTCATTGCACTATACACAATTAAAACTTGTATGTGAAGTACACATTAAAGTGGCTGTTTTATTAGGAAAATACTTTAAAAGTGACACTGGGCCATCTTAAACATGGAAGAGGTTTTTTACCAGTATCTACAAATCAGTTGAAGGGTGAAATCTGTGCATCAGTGAAGTATACAGAAAAAAAATTAGAAAATACAAAATATTTTGCCTTCCTCTATTTAAATAAGTTAAGAACTATGAAAAAATCTTTAAGAGCTTTGATGTTTCCTAGAGTGATTTCAAACTTTTAATAAATACTCTTAATAGTTTTTATTTTGACTATGGTATCAAAGTCAAGCTTTCACAACATTAAAAAAAAAGAATTATAGAAAAGTTTTGGTTCAAAGGGACTTTAAAGGACATTTAGTCTAACCCCTCTGCAGTGAGCAGGGGCATTTTCAACTAGATTAGACTGCTCAGAGCTCCATCCAGCCTGACACTGAATGTTTCCAGGGGAGAGACATCCACCCCCTCTCTGGGCATGCTGTGCTAGTGTCTCATCAAGCTCATTATAATGAATGATCAGTTGAATTCATGTTTAGTGTGAAACTGCATTAAATAAGTTGAATTTACTGGTCTGACTGGTATGGACTAGATTCAGAACCTGAATCTTCAAGAGAATGGGTATTTCCTTGTCTCTTACCTATCTGGTACTTTTTTTGTGGAATTAAGAAAAAGATTCTGTGCAGGAGAGTACACAAGTCAAAGATTTTGAATAAACATGGACTTAAATATCAGGAGTTCTCCCATCATTAACCATTTCCCAGAAGGAAGGAATGATTGCTGCTCTGTCATGATTGGCTTGTTAGTTTGAGGAGCAAGGATTAATGGACACCTGCATGACTCAAGATTTTTAGAAACAGATGCTCTAAATAGAATTAAGTCATTGCCTTTCATATTTTCCATTCAGTTTCTGAAGGACACTAAGAAAATAGGAATAGGAATGAGAGTGGAGTTTAGACTGTCTGTAACTGGTTAAAATTTGGCAAGTGCTTTAGGAGAGGATGTCAGGATCATGGGCATCAACTATAACACAGAACTAAGTAGTCAAACTGGCTTTTTGTGAGAGGASGATATCAAACTCAAGTCAATATGGYTAATTATTGTTTTAAATGAAAGAGCATAATAATATCAGAAGGTAAAATGAAAATTGTTGCTCTTTAAAAAAAGCTGATTAAAGTATGGCTCTCCTAAATTGGTTCCTTAGGATATGATAAGATTTTTGACCCTGGTTGGTGCTGTCAATTTGAATGATTATTAGGATCTCAAAGGTAGAAGCCCAGGTTGTTCATTTAGTAACAGGCAGTTCTCTTGCCTGTGGACAAAAAGCAAATTATTTCAGTGGTGTAGAGTGTTTGAAGTCCTAGGGAAAACTAGTCAAAGTGTTTGTCAGCATACGTCAGGTCCAATAAGCCTACCCCTGATCAATTCTTATTGCCTGTGGTGGTGATGTTGTGGTGAGAGTTCATTTTGTGCTGTACAGGGGAAAAAATGTGAAAATAGTTTGGGAAAGTTCTCTAATGAAATATTTTTAACTAGAAGCTATTTTTAAACTAGAAAAGCACACTTACTTACATATGTAGTGCTTGTTGGATTAAACCAGTCATCACCTCAGATATTAATAATTCTTTTATTGATAGAATAACCTTAGAAATTATGTTAGAGATGCTGGATACTATAAACTTCATGTTGCTGGCAACATGAAGTTTAGTCTACTAGATGTTCTTTAAAGTTTTAGTCTACTAGAACCAACTTTGGTGCATTGTAGGGTTCAGGAAGGCTCCTGTCTGATGCCATAAATGAGATCCTGGCTGTGGTTCTGTCTCCCAGGGTCCAGCCAGTGGTGAGGCTAAGCACACATCCTGCACAGGCAGAAGCACACACCATRCCATACACACACGGAACTGACCACACAGATAACACAGAGAGAAATCAATTTCCGTATCAGCACCAGCAGAGCATGAACAGCATGAATAGCCTGATCTTGTTCCTGCCATCCAACTGGTGAGGGCTCGAGTTTGTTATTGTTCGCATTCAGACTCATCCACAACATATGGATTTTTGACAATCAGTCACTCCACCCAGAATTGTGTCTCAGTGTTCCTGCTAATGAGAGCTCTAGGTCCTGCAGACCTGCAGTCCTTGTGGAATGCCTGAACTGCCAATTCAGCCTGATGTTCTGTAGTAGATTATGCACATACATGCACAGACTAGACAGCACACTTACACAGAAAACAGGATTGGAGTTTAGTTACACAGGCTGTGGTGATTAGGTACAAYATTTTGCTAGGCAAATGTACTGATCAGCCACTAGCTTACATGTGAGTGGCCCTTTTTTTTCCTTATGTTTTCCTTGCTTAGAATCATAAAATGGTTCAAGTCAAAAGGAATATTTAAAGGTCACCTAGTTCCATCTCTGTAGGCAGGTTTACCTTGCACTAAGATAGCCCTGCATTAGGCTGACCAAGGCCCCATCCAGCTTTACCTCAAATGCTTCCAAAGAAGGAGAACACAGAACTTGTCTGGGCAACATGTACCAAATAACTTTTTGAGCCAGGTAAGAGACAGCCCTAGCAGAGGGAATGTGTTCCTGGATCTTAAAGTCACCAACATACACAAGCTAAGTGGGGACATGAAGGTTGGAGGCAGCGTGGGTGGCAGTGGTCATGCATTGGTGGAATTTGCAGTCCTAAGGGGTATGGATCAGCTATAGAGTTCAGTTAGGCCCCTGACCTTAAGGAAAGCAAACTTCCAGCTCTTCAAGAAGGTAATCAATAGGATCACCTGGGAGACCAACCTCTGAGACAAGGGAGTAGATCAGAGCTGGCAGATCTTTAAGGAAGAGCACAAGAGCTAGAAATCCCCTGGAACAAGAAATTGAGCAGGGAAAGCAAAAGACTGGCATAGCTGAGTAGGGCCCTGCTGGTCAAGCTGAAGGCAGAGAAGCAAATCTACAGGCAATAGAAACAAGGACAGGTAACCTGGGAAGAGCATAGAGGTGAAGGAATGGGGTGAGTTAGGCCACGGAGAAGCTGAAACTGAACCTGTCAAGGTGCACAAAGAATAACACAAAGGAAGGGCTTCTACAGGTCAGTTAATCACAAAAGGAAGGTAAAGGAAGGTGTAAATCCTCTGATAAACAACGCTGATAAGCATATGGTAATCCTCTGATAAACAACAGATGAGGAGAAGGCTGAGGTACTCCACAACATTTGGTGTCAGTCTTCAATGGCAACTTATCTTCCACTCCTGGAGTGGATGGACAGTGGGATGGGCACTGGGGAAGCAAAGTCCCTCCATTATAAGTAAAGAACAAGTCCATGACCACCTAAAGATCCTTAATGTACATAAGTCTATGGGACCTCACAGGGTGTATCTTTGAGTCTGAAGGGAATTGGCTGATGCAGTTGCAAATCCACAAAAGATTCTATGATGGTACAGAACGAAACCATATCCCAAAGAAATCAAATTTCATCATAATTGACAGTACAAGAGGAAAGATTTTCTGATTCATCAGTTTCATGCTTTTTTTTTTTTTTTTTGGTTGGCTGGCTAGAGCGTGGTACTAGGAATGGTAAGGTCATTGGTTGAAACCCTGCATACACCATTCACTTGAGTTGGACTTGGTGATCCTTGTGGGTCCCTGCCAACTCAGAATATTTTGTGATTCTGTGAATTTGAATATTTTTCTCATATTCATGGATTTATTCAAAATTTTTTACATTCCAGAAAAATATATGCTAGTTATAGCTAGTTAGTCACGTCTGTGTTGGTAAAAAAAGAAAGAAACACTCATATATTCTGTTTCACTGTCTGCTGCTCTCCATTTATGCAAAATTGTGCCATTTAGATATGTAGAAGAGCATCATATTGAAAATGGTAGAGCAGAGAAAAGGCACATAAGAAATTCCTAAGGATTTCGTTCAAAAAAGTAAATATATTTGAAATAAAGTATGGCCACATGTTGAAAAAGTATGGAAATAGCTGTCTGTATTATGAATATATTTTTAGAATTTAGACATTTAAGGGGCCTAAAAACCTACTGAAATTGTAGCATATCTTCAAGAAGAACTCTTGGAAACATTTAAGAAGAAGTAAGAGGATATTCCTGTGCAAAACTTTGGAGTAATTTTGGCTAAAATTTTTTCTGCTTCTCTGAGCAGGTTGCTTTGCATGTATAGTCTCTGGGGATAAAGTTCCTCTGCAGAATTATTTAGGTTAGAAGATAAATCATCTGTTCAACCTCATGCTCAAAATAGGGTMAATTATGAATCAGATCATAATGCTTATAATTTTGTACCATACCAAGTACTCTGCAATTTATTTCCAAGATTTGTTTTCCTCATAATTAACTATTTTTCGTATATCTGGTTAAATCCCCTTCCCCCTAAGTTCTATTTATGGTTGTTGTCACTCATTTTCCTGCTGTRCACCTCAGTGATGAGCCTGACTATCTTCTCGGTAGCCACTTCTTAGATATGGGAAGGCTGCTACGTATTCATTCTCTTTTTTTTTTCCCAGGCTGAACAAGCCCAGCTGCGTCAGAATTTCTTTGTAAGAGAAGAGCCCTTGAAATCTTGGGAATCTCCCGCTAATCTCGTTCTTGTTGATCAATGTCTCATATGGGGGCGGGTAAGGGGGGATCCAGTATTAGACAAAGGATCACAGAGCTGGTCTAACAAGTGCTGAATGAAGGAGAATTCTTTCCCACAGTCTTCATTAGTTTCATATTAATACAGCCTAGTACCCCCTTAGCCAGCTGTGCTAAGGAGCCGCACATCTTATTCAGCCAAGTTGCTCTCCAGTGAGGAAGTCACAAGTTTGTATTCATTCAGGGGTTAGTCCACCCTAGGTACAGGGTTTACATATGCCCTTGCTGAATTTCATGRCAACCTGTTGGTCAAATTCTCCAGTATTTTTGATCCCTCTAAATGGCAGCCCTGTGGTTAAATGTATTTGTCTTCATTGTTCAAATWACGGCTGTCAGATTGATAAGGATTTTGTCTTCTCCTCCAGGTCATTAATAAAGATGGTTAAATGGTTAAATCCCAGAGTAGAACTCGGAGGAAAACCCTTGCAACTGGTCTCAAAACAGTATAAATCATTGACCACCAACCCTTGAGTGTGGAGTGATGTTTTCCTGACTACCATGGCTAGTACTGTGTCTTTTAGTGCTTTTGTGTATATAATCTAGGTGGGAGTGATATTAGCATGCCTTTCTGTCAAACTAATAAKGTTCAAATGCACTTGGAACCAAGGTGGAAAACTCTTGAAGGGCTTCACAGTACTGTATGGACTTCCTAATTGGGATCTCTCCAAACTACATCTRAGAGGCAGCTTTATGTGTAAATATATCATCAAAGACTCACTGGATCAGCTCTGTTTTAGATACAGACACCTAGTTGTCTTATTCAGTCTTTCTTCCATGTTTTTGCTGATTTTTCAGTTTGCTAAGAGTTTTAGAACGGGTTCTTAAAAATCCTTTCMAAAAAACCCAACAAGTTTCAGTTACTGTATTCTGACTCTTTCATTGGTCAGAATTTTAGTATATAACTTCAATATAGTGACTTGACTTGTATAATTTAATGTTAAACAGACTCATTCTTGTCTTCCCTCTTTTCTCCTCTTAATTTAATTGATTTTGTTTTCTTTGTTTTCCCCTCTGCTCTTGGTATTCCCTTTTCTTTTTCTTCAAGCTTTTATTCTCTGTAACAATGATTAGCATCTTATTGGTGGAATACACGTGCTTTCAGCATCATTTAAAACAAACTCAAATACCTTCCAGTGCCTTTCATTGTTGCCTTTAAATGGATTTTGCAGTTAATCCTTCAGAATTAATTATTTTTAAAGAACTTGGAGGCTTCTTAAAAACAATATTTGATATTGCTGTAGCTCTGGTAATATTTAGAAAAATCACAAACCTTAATTGGTTATTAGGGGCATTATAATTGATACTGTTAAGCAGCTCCTGGACCTTGAGCTCTCTCTTTAATTAGAGGCAACAGTGTCTCCTTCCCTCTGAGATTTCATTAKGAAAGTATTTTGCTTAATAACACAGGGTTATCAGCTTTCAATTGTCTTCTGAATGAAACCTCCCAAATGACACTACCTGTCACTGCCTTCTTCATATTAGCTGGAGCTTCCCAACATGCTCTTTGTCATTGCTTAAGCTCTTATTTCACTTTCTAATAAATATTTTTGTCCTTGTTTTGCAATTAGTATTATAACGTTTTCCTTGACCCTTGATCATAAAGTGTGGAAATTATAGTTTGTCTCCATAGCATTATTTAAGAATAATCTGAAATATTTTTGAAAATGAGACAGCAGGGGGAAAAAGAAAAAAAATAAATGGAAAAAATGTAACACTTCTTTACAATTTATTTCTGTACTAATTATTTTTGGCCAAATCAAAGCACATAGGGCTGCTGTCTTGTTCTTCCCCATTTTTGTTAAGCCTTGTCTTGATTTGAAACATACACACACACATATATATATAATATGTATATCTTTCCCTCTAGATATGTCATGATATCTTCAAGCTCTTCAAGTTGTTTTCCTTGACATCTTTCTTAATGTCTATATTATTAATTTTTCTTAATTGCTGAGAATACTATTACTTCTTTTTTAAAATTTTGCTCTCCTACTGACTAGACTATTGCTACCTTTAATTATTGTGTTTCCAGGGTGGGCTGTTAGACACAGGGCTTCACATGTTCCTTTTCAACTGTTTTTCTTAAGCCTTTGGTCTATCCCATTTTTTCCTTCACCGTCTTTAAATCTACTGTAGCACCTCCTTTCTCATTCAACTTATGTTTTTCTCATATTTATTGAGTTGATCATATTGAAAACTTATTGTTTTGTCCCCTTTGGCCACATTTTTATAGATCTCTTCTTTTTTGTTCAAACATATTTGTTCCRTCCTATATTACAATTAATTTTTACCGTTCACTTGTCTCTGTTTGAGTATCTAAAGTTTCTCATTTTTCCTTACTTTTACTTGTGATGCTTACATGGTCTGCACTTTGTTTGTTAACAGCATATGAAGGTTTTTTATTTACCATTTTTTGGTTAAAATATTGTTTTTCTTATACTTTGTCAATTGTGTGAATATTTATGAGAAAGTTTTCATATTCTTGTTTAAGGCAAACCCCTACTCATCATCACATTATACATAAAGTTTGGCATTTTAATGTAAGTGTTCTAGCAAGAAGTATTTAGATTATTTTATACACATCCAGAGTGGTGGAATATAAATTTTAGCAAGAGAAAAGTGGAGTTCTTTKCTAGAATGATAAAAAAGAAATGCTGATAGTGGGAGAACAATGTTGCACGACATACAAGAAGAGAGAATTTTCACGTGTAAGATAATTGAAGCAAAAATGAATTTTCGAATGAAGGAGACAAAAGGATGAAGAAGACAAGTTGAAGCCTAAGAAATTCTGTCAGATGTTAATTTATACTTAGAGATGAATAGCAGGAGCAGRCTCCTGAAAATCTTTTAGGTCGGGAGGAGTACGAATCCAAGGGAAACCTGTATTGTTTGTGGTATCTTACAATAAGGTAATTTAGAATATATGGTATGGCATATAATTTTGTTTGTAGTTAGATACTATCAGAACATAGAGAACATTTCTTTTCTGGAGCTTAATTTTCAACACTTTACAGAATTTYTTTGATGGAAATTGAATTATTTAATCCTGAAATAGATGCTCTCCTCAAAATTTTCTATTCTAAGCATTTTAAATAAATAATATTGTTCTTTCCCCATTTTGTCTTAGTTAAAAATATATGTAATGTTTTCAATTAAATAAAAGAAGTATATTGCATTTATACTGTCTTTGTACTACGCAGATGAAAATTTTTGAGAGCTCTCAGTCAGRTAGATAGGTTCAAATGGCCAAGCTTTTGGTCGTCCAGGAGCATGCTCTGTCCAAACCACCTTAACGGGTTGGAAACTAGTATCTGTTAAATTCAGTGGAAATTACACACCTAAATCTGTAAGGAAGTACTGGTGGGTAGTTRTCTACCTCTCAATGTAGCAAGGAAAAAACTCACAGCCCTGTGACAATATATTTCTGTTTCTTTTTTTCTAAACCTTTAGTTAATTGCAGGGGTGTTTAATCTTTGTTGTATATGCTTTGGTRTGATGTGTTTATTGATATATGCTTATGATTTTTTATATGCTTTTGAGCAGATCGATGGGTAATATGATTATTCTCTTGAAATTTTCTTTTTTCTAATAATCCAGGCATGGCAAAAGCTAAAAAAACACTTCTAATACTCTACCTGTAGTGGACRTACTCCATTTTAGTCAGTTTTCTTAAGACCAAGGGGGACAAAGGGAGCTTTAATGCTAAATGAAGGAATGAAATGGGAAGGTGCAAGAATTTTTTGGGAGGTAGAAAAGGATGTAATTTTTAACAGCCTGAAATGCAACAAGGTGAATTGGACATTTATAAGTGTTGTTACAGTGGACTATACTATTCTGGACTTGTCAGACTAAAGGTCTGGAAGTCGTGGGKATACAGTTCATCCTAGCTTGAATATTGAAATCCTGTTAAATTAGAAGAGAATAAATGGAATTGGGATAGTGGTGTGCATCTGCTATATATTTTATGTGTTAATAGTTTAACYTGTGCAAGCAGGTATTTTAGGAGAAAACAGTATTTCTTACTTTGCTGTACATTGTGTCACACATGAATATTCAGTATAGCACTTAGTTTGCTAAAAATGGGTATGCACTTTCCATGAGCACCTTCAGAGCGTTCATGAAATAAATTATGTAAAATTTTAACATCCCATTTTATATTAATTTTTATGGTAACATTAAATTAATTTAAGACTATAATTGATAGTAACAGTTTGGTCTAATGTAATCCTTAAACCTGGTATATAAAGAAAAACATAGCTGATTACTTTTAGTTTAATGATGGTTGTTGCTTTGTTATAGTGAGACTAACTCTAAATTGTTGGGGCTTTTTCTTTGGCATAGTTATTGGGTGCTTTGCATATAATTAAAAGTGGTAATTCTGACTGTATTCRTAGCCCCTTTATATTCCATTTAAATGTTGGAATATTTAGGAATAGAGATTTTCATCATCTGATCCTGTGTCCTATAAAATCATTCCACCATTATGCCAAAAGTATGTTTTAGCTGTCTGAAGTAGACTTCAGACCGCAACCCACTCTCTCTGGTGTTATGAAGTATTCAGCTGTATGTTTTTAAGTTTAGTTGACATTCATCCTAGACAGAAGCAAAATATAGTTACAAATGTTAACATCAGAGAGTAAAATTTMATACAAAAAAAGGAGAATTTATGACAAGATTCTGCCCTTAAAAGTTATTCCCAACAGCCATCTCAAGGAATCTGACTTGTGCTCACATGCTAAATGACAAAACTGTAAACCCTTTGACCTGTAAAGTAGTATTTGAAATCTTTCTATAAAGAAAGGTTTTCTTTATAGAATCTAGGTCTGGACTGTAAGGAATGTGTATAGAYTAAGACACCAGCACTGAAGTTGATGGAATTTTATGATTCACAAAAGCTATATGGTTATGTGGAGCACAGTGTGAAATTGTCATCAACAGGGATAACGAACAATAGCTACGTAAGGGTGAGGCAGATGGAATTGCTTTCCACTTACCTAAACTGTAATGTTAAAGAAAACATCAGTTATTTTAAGATCAGGAATAGGCCATCTGCCCAAATAGCCTGTCCTTTCAGCTTTAACTAACTACCATATTATTATATTCATCTGAATGTTGTTACATTTTTTCTGCTTGGTTTCTGTGAGAGATGCTTCATCTCATTACCTGGTCATCTTTACAACTAGGTTTCTCTCTAAAAATGCCRGGTCTTTCTTTAATATTTGTGTTACTCTATTCAAATATTTTGCCTCCAAATATTACATTTCATTTATATATTTTTTATTAAGTCAGACAACATCTGTCTTACTGGCAGTGTTGGAAATGATGTGACAGTCTGGCAACAATGGTAGCAGGAAATATGCAAAGAACCCACAGGGAGGATGGAAGGGAACAGAGCATTTGCATCAAGGCAAAGAAAAGAGCTTTGGGAAAAAAGGGTCTAAAAATAATTGAATCTGAGAGATAGAAAGATAAGCAATTGAGAGAGATTTGTAAAAAAAGCATTTTTTTAGCTGACAGAGGAATTTAATTTGTAGTTTTCAGCTTTGTCTGAAGGAAGGAAGGAAGGAATGACTTAATAAAAGATTCAGTTGCTTTGAAGGTACTTCAATATAGCTGCAGCTTTATTTCTCTCGAAGAATATTGTAGTTGAGTAGGTAGATGTACAATACATTTATTTAAAGTTTTTCTTGAATGTTCAAAAGAACAAGTCTTTWAAATAGGATATCCAATTGGCTTAACCTTCTATCTCTTTTTGATCACCCCAGCTTTAGAAGTGAAATGCTATTGAATGTAACCAGAAAAATAACATAACCACAGTCAGTCCTTAGKGTCMATTTTCATTATTCATTGCTAGTTTYACTGTATGCTTATGCTATTTACAAAGGATGCATTTTGTCTCAGAATACTGAGGTGCAGCTAATCATGCACAGAATGTAGTCTGATACTTTATTTTCACACCGCCCTATAATGGAAGCATTGAAGAGGACTTAACTCATTTAGAATTTTTATTGAAAATGAAATGAATAGCTCAAATCTCAGTTGCAAACCACACTTTTCACTAGACAGGTTATGAYTGTGTATTTTAACATTCCAATCATTCAAATCTTGCCAAGTTTCAATAATAAATGGAATTTGTCATATAAATGAGTAATTGCAATTGTCTTGTTTAATATTTAACTTCTATAGTTGTCCTATGCAGAAATGAAGTTTGGTGGTTTTTTTTTTTTTTAATTTTCACAAACTTTTTCATCTAGCTTATTTTTTGTTCACTGTCTTGATTACATGTTTACTGAATGTTTAGATTATCTTTCTCTTCTTTTGATAATTCTTGTCTTTTTATGTTGTAGTTTAGCATTTTCCCTGAGTATCTATGTAGTCTTTTCCTGAGAAAATTCTTTCCAGTTATTTCCAATGGTATTAAATAAAAAGCTATTCAGATTACATATTTAGTTCATCAATGAACTGACCTACTAGGTTTGGAAGGTCAACCTGTATTCCAGAAAGATGTGGTTGTTTTTTTTTTTTTCCTACCTAGCAGTTTATTCCAGCACCTTTCTACTGCTGCTCATGAAAGCCAAAGAGGCTCTAAAATGATCACAGGTGTCTTTTGTTTCCCCGATGATCTGATTCAAGATGTCTTTCTCTAAGCTATCTTGTGATCCAGTATTATGATCTTCAGCAGGCAATTTATTGACTCTAGATGTATTTCTAGTCATCATGTTTATAATCTCTACAAAAGCTGCAYGTAATTGTTAATATTTTTTCAAGCATTTTTTCTAATCTTTAGCATGAGGTGAATTTTCARTCTCATTTTGGCTCTTCTGGGTTGTGTTCAATGGCTATCTCCTCTCTTCCATTTAGCTAAATCCTTCAAAATGTCATCTGAAGTTTTAATATTGAACTTTTCATACTGTACACTTCTATGTAAAATTTCTTGTCAATGCTATGTAKCCACTCCATTCAGTCCAATAATAAGAATTATTTTCTTCCTTATATTTGACAGAATGGTACTTTTCAATTTTTTTTCTCATGGCTCTTCTAGGATTGTCTAGTAGGTTAACTTATTTTCTATACTATATAGCAACCCTTTTCAGAAATGTCTCTTCTGGCTTCAGATARAAAAGAATATCTTATAAGATTATTGTTGATCATTGTATCTTTTCTATTACTAGCCACCACAAGATTGTGGGAAGAMTCTCAATTTCTATTTTAAGTTATCTTGAGGTCACTACTTCAGGCTACACAAGCAGAATAAGTTTTATTAGAAAATTTTGGAAATGGAAATTTCCTTTTAAGATATAAATCAATTTTTTTTTTCTAAATCTCTTATCTAAGTTTTATGGGTATTTTTGGAGTTGTGATTTCACAGCATTTTMGCTTAACTGAATAACTTCATATATAAGTTAGCACTTGACTGTGTTAGCTGATGAAATATTGGAATTTATTTTTTAAATGGCAGTAAATGCTTCATCAAGAAGTAAATTCCTAATCTTTTTATGAATAGAACACTATCTTTCAGTYTAGTAGCTGACAGAAAAAGTAACATAAATTGATCAAAAAGTTCATTCAGTATTGTATTTTGGGTATTTCCTAGCCAGGTATTTCAAATGTTTATGTTTGCTTTCTGTCTTTCATTAATGGTTCATTTCAGAATGAGGTTTGCTGTCAAATGCCAAGGAAAAGTTAATCTATTTCTGAACTACTCTTTTCTGGTTTGAATAACCAGTAAGTACTGCTTTTAATGCATTGTATCCCTGAGAGAAAACTATGAGATAAATAGAAACACAGCTSTGTAACAGAACTTTTCTGTTTCTGAGGAATTTAAATATCAATCCTTGTCAGTTCTTACCCCCATTAAAGAGAGTAAACATCCCAATTAATGAAATATATGAAAATTTTAGCCCTATGCCTTGTGTGGAAAAAAACCCAGCTGTTGTGTAAATGAAGAGATTTCGAAAAAGCATAATTTAGCATTACTAAGAAGTTATTTCTATGTTTTTTAAGAGATTGTACTTTGCTGAAAAAAATGCTGTTACATTTTTTTCTCATGCTTGTATAAAAATGCCACTTAAATATGCWTTAGGCTATTAAAGCTACAAGGTGGATTTATTACTTCTAAAGGACTTCAGGTTTATGCAGGATATCTGTAGAAGGAACAGTTGTCCATTTTTATACAGAGCTACACAAGAATTCCACTGCTCATCTGTAGYTTCTGTGGGGATTTTGACATGAAAAATGTCTTTGGTCATGGAAAATGGCTAATACCATGCAGATATTTCTGTGTAGTTGTTCAAGATGTTATGTTTATATGGATGGTAGTTCATAGTATTGCCATGGAAAACACTGCCACGTATTCTAGAAGAGACTACTTTTGYCTAGTAATAAAATGATGTAGTACAGATATAATGAAATAAAGATYTGCAGGCTCACATGTTGCTAAGGGAACAAAATTATTTCACACAAACACATAAGAGTGTCTATAATAAAAAGATCAAAGARCTATTCATTAACCCATATCTATGCTGAAATCTAATTTAAGTTGGTTTAAGTAGCCTCATCTCCAACATCCCTTTTGCCTTTAAAATGTTCTTAGAGTAAACAGAATTTGAGAAAAACTGACACTAAACCTATGTTTCTGTTGGAAATGCTATACAGCCGAAAATCAGCAGAAATATCCTTTGTATTCATATTAGCATTTCAATAGGAGAATATGTAAAGAGATATTTTATCAGACATTGGAATGAGTTTGTTTATTGTCAGACAAGAGCTCCCAGAGTGGTGGGTTGTTTTTATTGTTAGAAACAAACAAGACAAAAAGTATTTTGATTTTAATCAAAAATGTATTTTCTCATTAAAAAAAATTCACATACTCACTGTGTCTACTCTACAGAATTTGTCCATTTCATTACACCATATGTCAATCCTAGTATATCTGTTCACTGCAAAAACTCGTGGCTATTGTGTGTAATACAGCACAGGAGGAGGTATTGCTCAGTTCCACTACTTTTATATAATAATTTAAAAAAGAAATACAGAAAATGTTCTTGGCTACTTCCACTGTATTCCAGACTTTAACGTCCCATGAAAGTTCTAGAATATGAAGTTAATTTTATTTGGTTGGTAGAATACCCTTAGAAGCCAGTTAATTAAAATTCTTCTCTTATACTGAGTCATATATATTCCACTTGTTGGCAGCAGCAAAGTCCAGGCATCTAGTTCCTAAGAGGAATACGTTTTCTTGTTGCCTTTTTGTTCAGCACAAATGCAGTCATGTGCTTTTTATTTCCAAAATTGAGTGATATACTGACATATTTAT
This sequence comes from Malurus melanocephalus, assembly GCF_030028575.1. NCBI lineage: Eukaryota > Metazoa > Chordata > Aves > Passeriformes > Maluridae > Malurus > Malurus melanocephalus. The sequence goes on along the minus strand of NW_026623727.1, from coordinate 382,142 downwards.
GACATATTTGTTGGTACACCTATTACAGTTGCTTTTACTTCCATTGCTGTGCTTTTTTCTTTGCCCATGTCCCAAAGAGTGATAAGAGGAGGATAAAGCTCATTGAGTGAAAAGGATTGTTTCTTCAGGTAATTCCTTAGATAGCTGTGTCCAATGCCATAGTTCATATCTTGAGAGATGCAGCTGTAGAGATACATCACAGAGATGATTCCCAAAAGAGCACCAAGGCAGACAAGRAATCCCATTATGTTGTTCTTTTCATAGCTTTTCATTTCCAAGTCCAGTCCTTTTGTGGTTACATTGATGCATTGTTTCCTATTCTGCGAATAGATAGTGGGAATATCTATACAAATTTTGTATTCAGTTGATGGATTTAGATGTGTGAGATTATATACCTTTATATCAGATGGTATTCGAGCACTCTGTGCAGCCCGGGAGTCTTCGGCTTTCAGAAAGGCTGTCCATCTAACGCTGGACTTCAGAATTTTAGAACTTGCTTTCCATGAAAGCAAAACAGAATTAGATTTTATGTCTTTTATTTTGATATTTAAAGAGCCATTGTTTTCCTGAGGGAAAGAACCATCCACTTTAATCATGACTGACTTTAGGTCTGCCCCAACTAAATTTGTTGCTATACATGTGTATAAGCCACTTTCTCTTTGTGTCACATCACTTATATCTAATGTTCCTTCAGAATGAATGTAGTATTTATCAGAGATAGTATTAGGCAAAAGTTTGTGTCCTGATGGTGTTATCCAGTAGATTTCAGGTTCTGGTTCTGCTGTTGCTCTGCAGTGTAAGGAAATATGGCTGCCAGCTTTTAAATCCAGTGTAGATGGAAAACTTTCAGGAGCTATCAGGGGGAGACAGATTTCCATCATTTCCCGGAAATGTATCTGTCTCACATTCTGACCTTGGAATTCAGGAGGGTCTACACAGAACAGGGACTCCGGCTCCATGAAACGAATGTTTGTTTTGTTCATGTTAATCCAGCGGATGACGCAGTCACACCGAATGGGGTTGCTGTGGATGCTGACTTCCTTGAGGTTGGGCAGGGACTCCACTGTGCTGCGGTACAGGGCGCTCAGCGCGTTGCTGTTGAGCATGAGCGATTCCAGCTTGGGAAGTCTGTAGAATGCATTGGGGTGAATGTATGATAATCTGGGGTTATTGGTCGCTTCTATTTTTCTTAAATCTGGCAAATTATCAACAGCAAGGCTATCTATGGAAATCAGTTCAGGCATGTTATTGATTCCTAACTCTTTTAGGTGCAGCATATTGCTAAAATCTCCTTGTCGTATTCTGTTAATGGGATTCTTGTTTAGATCCAGAAATTTAAGGTTTGTAGCCTTTCGAAGGGCAATGTGGGGCACTCTGACAAATCTGTTGTCATAAAAGGAAATGCTTTCTAARTTGTCAAGGCCGGCCAAAGCATTATCTGGTATTTCAGTGAGATTTATACCTGCTAAAACTAGGCTGCGCAGATTGCTAAGAGGCTTGAAGTTCATGTCTTCAATTCTGATTATTGGGTTTTCTCCAATCATGAGAATTTCAAGATTAGGAGTGGCTTCAAACCACTTTCTGTTGATCACTTGCAGGCCATTTGAATTGAGATGAAGTCTGAGAAGATTATTGAGGCCTATGAAAGCTCCCGGTGCAATCACAGAAAGCAGATTATGATTAATATAAAGCTCTTGTAAATTGTTGAGTCCAGAGAGACATTCTTCAGGGAGTTCAGTAAGTTTGTTTTCTTCAAGGTACACTGAAAGCAGCTGTGGTATCTTCCTAAGATTAATACTGGTCACTGAGGATAAATTGTTCTGAGATAAATCTAGGCCAGTTAAATTCACTGGGAAGTCTACTGAGTGTTCAATTTTTGCAATATTATTMGTTTGTAGAAGTAGAACTTGTGTGTCAGCAGGCAGTTTGGCTGGGAAATGAAAAAGGCCTAAATCATTGCAGTCCACCGTTGGAGCTTCCATGTAGACAGACCTGGGGGTGAACCAAGGTCTGATTTCGCATATACATGACTCTGGGCAGTCTGCTTTTTTTCCTACAGCTTGTAGCAGAGCAGTGGTAACTAGACCAAGTAGCAAATTAATTTTGAGCTGSAGGTCCTTCATCTTAGCTCCAATGATCAGGAAAGTAACAGACCCTTTTTTTATTCCACAATTTCGGTCTTGCAATTCAGTATGACCTGGTTAATTAATACAGCACAAACTCGCTTTTATCAAATGAYGATCGTGAAGGACTTCCTTCCTGAGGATACATGATAAATTTGTAACCAACTTGTCCAGTAGGAAGAAGCATTTTGTGGAAATGAAGGTCACTCTCTCCTTGATGACATAAAATTGATGAGCTTTCTGAAGATGAAGTATGTATAGATGGTCATAGGAGATTAAAYAATTCATTTATTTAGTAGTATTAACTTCAAATCCCATGATTGATTAGTGTTTGCAGGAATGACAGGATGACCTAAAATACAAGAAGAGGAAATAATTAGTATAAGAAACTATAAAGTTATAAATTAATTTAGCCATCTTTTGTTCTCTACTGTTAATTATTGCAAGTAAGAAAAGAAAATGACTGTGGTGTCTGGAGTATTATAGTGGTATCCAGATAGCATAAATTAAGTTAATATAGTAATATGTCTTTAGACTTTTAGCTTGTCATACATYCAGTGGAGCATTGTTCTACAGAAAGATGAAGATCCACAGAGTATAAAGCAAAATATATCATCTACATATTTTATCCTCCTTTAAAATATTTTCTTTTTTCTTTCAGTTATCAGCAGAAGCAGACTAGGTTCTGTTGGCTTTGAAAATGTAAACACTGAGCAAAATCCTACAGAGCATGAATATTTAACTTTTGTACATGAAATTTATAACTATAAAAATGTAATTTATGTATAATGAAAGGGAAATGAAATGGTTGCGTTAATACACATTCCTAATGACATTCTTAGGCAAGCCTGTGAGATATTTATACAGAAATATACAAAAATTGATAATCCAAAGGTTTTATAATTGTTAATTCTTTTTGTAGCTGCTGTTTAGAAAGAAARTATTTTTTTCTTTTCTTTAAAGTGTTAATTAGAAAGAAATGGGTACCTTATAATAAATAGCTTGTCATCTTGGCAAATTCAGGCTAATCACTGGCTTTCTTATTCTGGCTTCAATAACCTCAATTGCAAGGAGTAATAACAGAAAAGTGTCTTCTGAGTGATAAAGAAAAAAAGGAAAAAAAAAATTACACTAGCAATTGCTTCTTTGCTCTAGTTCTGCAAGAATCTGAAGTTTGCAGACTGCTGTCAGGTCCCAAATTATAGTAAAAACTGAAACCTTAGCATCTTGTGGCAWCAAATGTATGCTTCCCAGATTTTTGGTAGGTGCTTTTCTTTTTGTGGAGTAAAATAAATCCAACTTTAAGTGTACATTTTGTTCCAGGGCATGTAATACAACAGCTTCTCTGTTTTCTTATGTAAAATAGTACCCMTTAACTGCTTAATTTACTTCAGAATATAGACTTTACACAAAACTCTCAAGACTTTGTTTCCAAAGACTGTTGTGCAACACATATTTATGCCCTTTCTCCCCTTGCCTTTAGTGTTAAAATTCACAGTGACATTGTTTAGAAACCATAAGATCAATGCKTAATTGACACTGATAAATAACTTTTAGAGGGTTTCTGGTATAGATAGACAGAATTGCTAAAGTCAAATGTCAAGCATTTGGATTTTAGGTGTCATTTTCAGACCCAGGGGGCTTGGTCATATTGACCACCTATGCATTCCGTAACTGTTCAGAGGAAAGGTGTTGGATTATGTAAAGCAATATGAGCATTGTGCCAATTTGAAGTACATTTGGCAAGTCTTTGAGGCTGTTCTTTGTGTTATGTACATTTAAGGACATTGAATATTTTATTTTAACACGTAAGTTTATTAATAGAGTGAACAGACAATGTGTGAGATAAACACACAGAAAACATTCTGCTGTTTTGAGGATCAATAGTAAGTTTTTATGCACATGGCCCAGTTTATACTGAAGTGCTAAGACACACTGACTGAAACAGTGAAAATGTAATCTACTCCTTTGTTCTGGGAAATGAGATGAACTTGAGCCTGGCAGAAAAATAAAGGTTTGTGTTGAACAGTTAATGCCTGCAACTTGCTCTTAATTTTGCCACCAGGAGGCAAGATGATACCCCTCTGTGGAGTACTGTCACATTTACTAAAGATCTCAGTAGAAATCATTCTATGCCAAATGCACAGATGTAATTTTCCATATAGGGAGAAAAGAGGATGGCCATGTGGGGTAGAATTTTTTGTCTTGTTCTTGATGCACGTTCTTGAAGCACATTTTGCACTGACCATTGTATTTTCAATTGGATTGTATATTAAAAATGTATTTGTAAGCAAGACAAATACAAAATTTATGCTTCAAATAATTTAAATATTGCTGAAAATGTAACCTGAATTGTAAATTATGGGGATTCAACAGTCTGCTGCTGGAGGTATCTTATCTCAGCTTTTGATCCCACTATGATGCTCAGGGACTCCTGCTCAGTAGAGGTATTTGTGAAAGTGTTCTGGGAAAGCATAATAATATTGATCTGGTCTTCTGTTCTTCCCTGGAAATTTGCTATTGGCCACTGTGAAACATAAAATGTGGACCAAAATGGACTTTTCATGAATGTCTCAGGCACCTGAGAAGCTGTACCATTTTAAGTACATAAACTATATTTTTGATTACTTTTGAGCCAGCATATTCCTGGATTTGAGTTTGTATTCCTGACTTTATATATCAGGTTCCATGGGATTCTCAAACCAAAAGTAAGGGCACCTTACTTTTTAATAGTGGATTTTTTTAAGTCATATATATTAGATAGGCTTTCTGCAAGAGACAGAAAAAAAAAAAAAAAAGAAAAAAAAGAAGCTGAGGTCCAGGTTGAAATTCTGCTTTGTTATGATTTAATCCAATGTCCTTTCTCTTTCTGGTGAATGCTTTAGCTAATAAGTCACCAGCTCAAGCTCATATGGTGTTCCAGCATAAATCTTTCTTATTTCTTTGGTTAAAGTGCTTCTGTCTTGTGTAAAATATTCACAGGTTGAGTGGCTTAAATAACAGATTGTAGAATAATTTTGACACTTCCAGCCTGCAGCCATCGTTCCAAAATGCACAGTTTCAATTCAGAAAGWTTTCTTGTTTAAATAGTGGCCTATSTATGTATTGTTTTGTATRAAAATTATTTTGTTTTAACTGTCATTCAGGGTGTGGAATAAAAGAATGTTTCTGGAGTAGAATGAACAYCCATGGTAGTTTATGAGATCATGCAATCATAGAATAGAACATGTTAAGTTGGAAGGGACCCGTAAGGATCAYCTGCTTCTGGCAGAACAACCTAAAACTAAATCATGTACCTGTRGTACCCTTCATATGACAGAGTACATTAAAAAATGAGTAATGAAATCAACAGCAAAAATTGTATATWATGCTTTGAGTGGCATTTTTTTTCTTTTGTTTATAATAGTATTAGAGTGTGATTCCAATATGCAATCTTGGCTWAGAATATAAGAAAGCATGGATTGCTGATGTAAGTTTTCCAGTCCCACTTGAAGCGATCAAAGCCCAGAAGCAAGTTAAGCAGTGTAACTGGTTGCATTGATTATGTGAGTCTGTCTCTGTGCATGTAACTAATTTCTAACCTTGAGATGTCTTCAAATCATTCTGAAGTGAAAAGCGAGCTGTCATTCACTGTAACAAAATAAACCTCAYGTCATTGCACTCAGCAGCAAAACTGTATTCAAAGTTCAGTTTCCTTGAAGAATGTGGTATCACAGAGRTAAGTGTATTGGAAAATAAGCATTTAACTTGTGTTACTTTCAGCTTTTGGAATGCATTTATTCCTTTCCTTCATTAATGTTCTAGTAACAGTAAATAGGTACTGATAATACTGAATTAAAATTGAATGTAACTGCTCCTATTACTTTTATTACAGAGCTTTTATTAATGTGTTCCAGTGCTTTAAAGCTGAGTTTTATGTGAAAGTTTTGTATTTTGAATGTCCAGTTTTAAAGGTACTAGTAAGAGGGACAGAAGAGAACCTGAAAGTTATTTRTTCTATTTCTTTGAGTGGTATTTAAAGCAACTGAGATTTACATACATAAAGGATTCTGTGCAAAGAAAGTGCACAGAATCTTCTCTTTTAAAAGAGAAGTCCTTTCAATTAATGCAAATATGTTAGCATTAACTCTTTGTTAGTGTATTTTGGTGACCTCTCAAGAYTGTTGATGTGATGCAAGTGATTCTTGGAACTTATACCTGTGATTGCTCACAGTAGAGAAGATTGTAGAGGTAAGGCTCCACAGCAGATGATCACCAGTAAGCTGAGGTATGGGATAGATGTTTTCACACAAGCAGCAGAAAGAACTCTGCAATATAGTTTTGCAGTCTTTGATGTAATYCTTTACCCAGCTGCATTTATAAATCTTTGTGTGCAATCTGATTGTACTTGTATATCTCCTCATCCAGATGAAGGAGTGTGGTTTGCTTCCTAATGTCTGAAAATAAAAAGGCTGAGTAGAGTCTATATCTAATTAATTACTATTCTTTCAGAATTTTTGTTATTGTTTTCATGTACTAGTACTTCTCTATTAAAACTGTTCAAATTTTTGTGAACAGATTTTTTAATTTTCTTCTGGAGGTCTATCCCYGTTGCCATGCAGACTTGGTGTCTTACTAAACATGGTATGTCTCTTGCTTTTAAGGTATTATCTCTTGCTTTTGGAAAAATGCACCCTGATGTGTATGACTTTTTGCAGCCTAGTTATTTCTGGTGCAAAAAGTGATTGGTATGTCTTAATTAGGTTTCTTTCGTTTACTGCTATTGACAGCTGGAGACTTGGTTTACAATAGGGTGTCACCATTATTTGAGCTGGAAAAGACATTCAGTGAATGAATAAACTGAGCAACGTTTCTCATCACTGGAGCAACAAACAGCTAAGAACCAAGTCAGAGTGGGCAGAAAGGAAAAGAAACACGTCAGATTTTGGCAATCGTTCTTTTCCACTTCAGCAGTTAGAGAGACAGTGATAAAAACTAAAAATGCAGCAGCTACAGTGCAATGTGCCCTGCTGGCAATAAGGCAAACAGTGCACTTCACAAGGACCAATTTAGAGGTGGCAAGCATTTTGAAAACACAGCTGTTCATACAAAGCTACCTTTCAAACACATCAACTGAAAGAGCACTTCTCAATTCTTGTCATTAWAACCACTTTGAGCAGTTCTGTGGACAGAAATCTGGAAATGTCACTAACCAAAAATTGGGCATGAGACATTTCATAACTTACTTCATTTTAGTTACAGCACTTAGAATGTTTTGGGTTTTCTAAGTGTTGGATATGGAAATACATAGACTGAAGTTTGAACATTTAATATCTTTCTGATAATTTTATAAGGCATTTTTTCCTTGTTTGCTCCATGGTCAAAACAAAAAAAAAAAGATAGCTTCCTTGGGGAATTTTTTATTACAGCACAATTAATAAAAATKAATACATCTTATGTATTTTATATATTTCATTAAAGGACAAAAGGATAATATAGATATAATAGATTTTCATAACAGAATTGGTCTTGAAATAATATTTATAGAAGTAAGCTCTGCTAGCTGGCCTATTAGGGTTGCTGAAAATTATATAGGCACTGTAAAAAATAGAAAGCATTTCTGCTAGCATGCAATCTTGCTTTCATTCCACTCTCTGGAGCAAAGCATTTAATTCTGTTTTTCTTTACAAGTAGAAATTAACAGTTCACTGTAATATGCTCTTAATGTTTTATGTTCCTACATATAGCCAAGATATAGCTTCACATTGAAAGACAAATGAGGATTCWCTAGAAATGATGTGTTTCTGAGGTGTTCAACTTGGGCAGCTCATGGTGTCAAATGTCTTRGGTTGAAAATCTCAAAACTGACTACCTGAAATATCTGGACATTTGTGAAAAATTAGGCTAGGGGTCTCTATTGCGACCTTGACTAATTTTGGAATCCACTTTACACTTTTTCTAATGATCGCTTTTTAGAACTTTAGGCTTGCCCTGAATAGCATTACATGCAAGATGTAAAATAAATAGCAAAGCTGGTATTCAACCCTAGAAGCAATTGGAACTATCTGAGTAACTATTTCAGCATGTGTGTTTGTATTTATTTTGTGAACTTGTTATACCTCTTTTTAATTTTTCTCCTTAAATGGAATAAATATGCCTGAGGGAATGCCACAAGCTTAAAATGTTTAATCTGACTGTAAAACAGYGCAAGTTCTCATACCTCAGATGATTATAAGAAAGACCAGGTTTTACAAATGATGGAAAGTTCTTTATATCTATGGACATTGTGTGATTTGAGGTTAATTAAAACTACAAATAGATATACAGATAGATTTAAAAAAAAACAGTGTGATCAGCTGGATTTAGATGAGATTTAACCTTTCTCTCTCACTAATTTGAGTCTGGTTTACTATTCTACTGTTCYTGTTTACTGTATCTTAATAGAGTTTAACAGGTATCAGAGGAATTATCACCACATACAATTTGTTCTCATTTCTGGATCAATCAAAATTACATGACATTATTTTGAAAAACATTGCAATAGATTAAATATTAGAGCTTGGAAAATACAGTATTCAAAATAGATGTGATGATAGCAAGACGTTAAATGGAATCCAAAGGAATATTTACATATATTAATTTATTGCATATGCTATTCTAGAAAAACTTTCCAGTGGATATAAATGAACATTTAGTAAAACCTTTTTTTAAAAATGGAGGATGGAAAAATATTAGGATGTTTACTAGCCCATTTTAAATAGAATTACCATCACTGACCATGTAATGGCAGAAAACTTTTGG